>NW_012267292.1:9030555-9042621 GCF_000151885.1 Dipodomys ordii
CATTGGCCCCCCTCTCTCTCCACTTCCGGTACCCTTTCGAATTCCCGCCCATCCGGGGAGCGCTCGGTGGGTTAGGTCGCAGGATCCCGGGAGCCGCGCGCCGCGCCCAGCCCCGCCGCCACCGCGCGCCGAAGCCCCCCACCCCACCCTTTAAGGATGCATCACCTAGCGCCGCTGTCACCGGCGCCGTCACAGGCACCCAGCGCCTCACCTGGCGCCTGCCCCGGCGCCCCCCTCTCTCTCCCTCTCCCGCACCTGCCAGCAAGCTCCCGGGGGCCGCAGGTGCGGACGACCGCGGAATTCCACGCCCCGAGGACGCCCACCAGCTCGAGGGAGAGGAGGGGGAGGCGCGGCCTGGTTGGGGCTCCTACGCAGAGATCCCAGGTGCGGTGCCGCGGGCCAGGCCTGGCTCGGAAGGGGTCCCGGGGGCCTGGAGACCCGGCCTGGGCGCCCGCGGGGAGGCGGGGAGAGGGGCTGGGGGCCCAGAATCCTTTTCTTTTTTGGGGGAGGGGTCCCCACGTAGGCTGCACCACCGAATCTCCACCGGTCTGCATAGATTCTTGTCTGGAAACCGCCAAGTCTTTGGGTCAGCTTTGGATTGTTGATGGTTCTTCCTCATTTGCAGAGAGACCACGGGGGTGGTTAAAAGAAACAAACATCGGCTTCCTAGTTATGGTTACAGAAATGAGTTTCCAGCGATGTCTGCCAAGTTCTGGACCCCACGGGCCAGCCAGGAAGTGTTCAGAACCTTAAAAGCATCTTCCACGTGGCGGATTTGTTTTCGGTGGAAATTCACGTCCCTAGATTTTGATTGGGTGACTATTTCTTACTAGTAGTGGGACCGCCTGGCCCACAGCCTTTCCCGTGAGAAAAGGAAGCTTCTGGGTTCTCGGCATTAACTGGTTTGAGCCGTTTGGCGATTGGAAATGGATCTCTTGTCTTGCGTGACAAAAATTGATATGCTGTGGACAGTTTCCCATGATACTGTTTCCCAAAACCAAATGTGCGCTGCTTCTTTTCCAGATTGTGCCTGTGTAGGCAAGCATGGAGGTGATTCACGGCACCCCCTACTGTTGCAGGGAGCTTGAAGGATCTGACATCCTGTCAGACACCTTGTACTCAGATGAAGTGCACACTCCCCTAGAAAAAAATGTTCGTCCAACCGCTTCGGAGGACAGGTAACACAAAAACTAGAAAAAGTACATTTAAGGGCTGGGAAAGTGGCTCAGGGGTAGAGTGCTTGCTTTGTATGCGTGAGGCTCTGGATTCGATTCCTCAGCACCACATAAACAGAAAAGGCAGGAAGTGGCACTCTGGCTCAAGTGGTAGAGCACTAGCCTTGAGCTGAAGAACTGAGGGATAGTGCCCAGGCCTAGAGTTCAAACACCACGACCCACAAAAAGTGCATTTAAAAGAGGGTTTTAGCCAGGCTCCAGTGGCTCAGGCCTATTATCCTAGCTACTTGGGAAGCTAAGATCTGAGAATTGAGGTTCAAAGCCAGCCTGGGCGGAAAAATGCATGACTCTCCAATTAGCCACCAAAAAGCTAAAAATGGAGCTGTGGCTCAAATGGTAGAGCATGAGCAAAACAGTTCAGGGATAGGGCCTAGGCCCTGAGTTCAAGCCCCAGGATCTCCTCTCCCCGCCCCCATCCCCAAGGGTTTACTAGCCTGTGGCTGTAATCCAATATACTCAGGAGGCTGAGATCTGAGGATCAAGGTTTGAAGCCAGTTCAGAAAGAAAAGCTAGGGCTGGGAAGGTGGCTCAAGTGGTAGAGCGCATGCCTTGCATGCCTGAGGCCCTGAGTTCGATTCCTCAGCACCACATAAGCACAAAGAAAAAAGCCGGAAGTGGCACTGTGACTCAAGTGGTAGAGCCCTAGCCTTGAGCTGAAGAGTTAAGGGACAGACAGCACCCAGCCCAGAGTCAGAGTTCAGGCCCCACGACCGAACCAAAAAAAAAAAAAAACCAGAAAGAAAAGCTCGTGAGACTCTTCATTTAACCAGCAGAAAACCAGAAGTGGTTGCATGCCAGGCTTGAGCAGAAAAAGTGTGAAGCCCTGAGTTCAGGTCCCAGTACTAGAAAAAGGAAGTTTTATTACTGTAATTTTTAAATGTACTCTATTGTATTCATTGTTCTAAGGCTCTTCTCATAGGAAAGGCAGAACAAAAAAAAAAAAAATCATGACAAACCTTGTATTTTCCACATCTATTAAGCCTCCCAGAATCTAGAATGATCACTTCCTAACTTTGCAAATTAATCTATTTTCATAGTTTTTTTTTATTTAATGAAGTGTGTTGTGGTGGTTTCCTATCATCCCCTAACACCATCAAAATACCCATAATCTGTTACTCATATTTAAAATTTTTGCTTAACTAAATTTCCTGTGACACATGTATTTATTATGACTAAAATCATGTCTAACCCGTGACAACCATGTGATAACTCTTTTAATCTTCATGACAATCATATGAGAATTACTATTTCCCCATGTAACATAGGAAGTATCAGATACACCTAATTTGTAATGTCATCTTTTTCTGTATATGGTTTACTTGAATTATTGGATGAGACATCAAAATGCTTAGTAAAAAAAATTGTGTTCTTGTTTTATTGTTTTTCACTTTCATCTCTTTTATTTAAGAATTCTTTTTAATGCTGGGCTCCTGTGGATCATGCCTATACTCTTAGCTAATCTGGAAGCTAAGAGCTGAGGATTGCACTCCAAAGTCAGCACTGGCAGGAAAATCCATGAGATTCTTATCTCCAATTATTCACCAAAAGGCCAGAAATAGAGTTGTAGCTTAAGTGGTAGAACATTAGCCTTGAGCAAAATATAGCCCTTGGACAGCACCCAGGCCCAGAGTTAAATCCTCAGAACTGACACCTAAAAAATATTTTTGAGAAATCAGACAAGAGGCCACTTGCTTTCAAAATGAGGCTTTACTACCACATGGTCTACTCCTTCTCCCCCCCCACCCCCAAACTCACTTCTGGTGAGTCAGCATTTTATGACACAGGAATAGTTCAGTCAACCACTTGGGAGATAGGAATATTCTAGAAGTCAGTCCTATTCTTAGATGGCCATCAATTCCAGTAACATAGAAATAACAGAATATCACACAAAAAAAATACTTGCTGGACAAACTAGGGATATTTGAAAAATACATGTTAGTAAACACACAAACATTTAAGAATATCAAGAACAACACATGGAACTTTGCCTTGCTTAATTTAACTGTTCCCACATAAGGCAGTGGCAGCTGTAGAAATGATGGAGGTTTTAATATTTTCATATAGCTTCAAAAGTTTAGTTAGGGAAATATCCAACTCTTCCAATCTAGGAAGAGCAATCCCCAGCTTACTACACTATGAAACAAAAAAGTTCACAAACTTTTTTGAGTTCTAATTTGGACATGTTTCTATCCTCATCTTCTGAACCCATTGTAGTTGCCCTGCAATGTTCTACTCCAGTCCTAATTTTCATCTTTACTGATAAGAAAGATGTCCTTAAGTCTTCATTTATTTATTTATTTATTTATTTAGTGGGTTGTGGGGCCTGAACTCTGGGCCTGGGCACCATCCTTCAGCTCTTCAGCTCAAGGCTAGCACTCTACCCCTTGAGCCACAGTGCCACTTCTAGCTTTTTTTTTTTTTTTTTGCTTATGTGGTGCTGAGAAGTCAAACCCAGGCCCACTGAGCCAACTTCCCAGCCCCCCGTAAGTCATTAAAAAAAAAAAAAACTTTAAAACTTTAGAAGGGTCAAGCATTTCTTCCCAACTAACACTGGATAAAACGGTGGAGAAATCTTGAATATTATTTTACTTGGTTCTGCTGAAGGATGTCAAAGTTAAGGATATAAATACACATAGAGGTAGATAAGACAAACACTCTGGCTAGCAGGAGTAGAAAACTTCTGAAGGAGTTGTGGGTTTTTGGTTGTTTCTAATTTCTAGAAATGACATTTTAAGTAGTAGGACAAAGGGGTTTCAATTCAACAAATCCATTCCTTTTTTTTCTTTTTCTTTTTTTTGTCAGTCGTGGGGCTTGAACTCTGGGCTTGGGCGCTGTCCCTCAGCTCTTCAGCTCAAAGCGAGCGCTCTACTGGTTGAGCCACAGCGCTACTTCTGGTTTTCTAGTGGTTTATTGGAGATAAGAGTCTCATGGACTTTCCTGCCGTGGCTGGCTTTGAACCTCAATACTCAAATCTCAGCCTCCTGAATAGCTAGGATTATAGGCATGAGCCACTGGCGCCCAACTCCATTCCATTTTTAACTGTTGTGATTATTAGATAAATTACATTCTAATGAGGACATTTTTCTTCCTTGTAATTTCTACCTGTTGATTCCCGTTCTTCTCTGTAAAGCCATGCAAAATTATAACTCATCGCTCTAGGCTGGCAACTCTTCGAGAGTTTGGAGATTCTTTCTGCCTTTCTGAGTCATTTCTCTAGACTCTGCTTGTATTCTTGTCTAGGGAGTCATCATCTTGATCACACTTGATGGATCTATTCCAGTTTAGAAACATGCCCTTTGTACTCCCAAAGAGAAAGAAAGGTTCTTAATTATAAAAGGAATACATGTTCCTTATAAATAGCTTAGAAACCATGAGATTTATAGAGGAAAAAAAATCCTCCATTTTTTCCAACAGAAAAAGATCATGATATTAAAACACAAGAAAAGTTCTCCAACCTACTTTTACTCACAATATTAATCACTGTGTTAATACCTCTTCATTTTAAAACAATTTTATCTTTAAGTAGTTGAACAAAAGAGGTACTTTTAAGCAGTTTATAAATACGGTGCATCTTGATCAGTTGCTCCTTCAACATTTTCACTCCCCTTCCACCCACTCCTTCCCTCTTCTTAATTTTGTGGTATAGACTGAATTCCTCACTGCATTCTCCCTCCCTTCCTACTTCACCTATCCCCTTCCCCCCCTTTTTTTTTGTCGGTTGTGGGGCTTGAACTCTGGGCCTGGGCACTGTCCCTTAGCTCTTCAGCTCAAGGCTAGTGTTCTACCACTTGAGCCACAACAGTACTTTTGGAGTCTCACGGACTTTAATTCACAAGAATGGCTGTCAGCCCCAAATTCCAGCTTTTTTTTTTTTTCAGTTCAGAGGACATCAAATTAAGCAGAATCAAATTAACCTTGGATCAGAGGAAAATCCATGCAGATCTGAGTGCTCTGGGATGGTCCCTTGTCTCTAACACAAAAGGAATCTGAGTAGGAATTTAGCACAGTCATAATGAATTCACCGTGCCTTCAAAAAGCACTCAGGGGGCCAGACACTGTGGCTCACATCTAGAATCCTAGCTACCCAGGAGTCTGAGATCTTAATTCAGAACCAGCCTGGGCAGATAAACTGAAGAGACTTAGATCCAAATAACTGGCAAAAATCCAAAAGTGGAGATATGCTTCAAGTGCTAGGGCACCACTGTGAGCAGAAAAGCTGAGCTAGTAAATGAAAGTGTCAAGAGTTCAAAGGGGGTGGGGTGGGGAGGGAAGATGGAGGGATGGAGGGATGGAAGGAGGGAGAGAAAAGAAAGAAAAGCATTCATGGGTAAGCTTTTCACTGAAATATTGATTCCCTTTACCTAAATGGTCCAATGTTTTTTTGTGTTTTTGGGTCTGGTCGTGGGCCCGAGCTCTGGGCCTGGGTGTTGTCCCTGAGCTCTTCAGCTCAAGGCTAGCGCTCTACCACTTGAGCCACAGCGCCACTTCCGGCTTTTTTCTTTTTGCTTATGTGGTGCTGAGGAATTGAACCCAGGGCCTCAAGCATGCAAGGCAAGTGTTCTACCACTGAGCCACCTTCCCAGCCCCTAAATGGTCCAATGGTTGGTTAGTGATTGACCCCAAAGCCCCAAAACTGGTATTGCCTCTAAAAGAAGCACCTTTGAGGAAGTACTGTTAAATGCACAATTGACCAGCCACTAACAAACTGCAGACAAAATTATTTGAAACAACATCTAAGTACAACCATAATCCTGGCTAAATAATTAAAATCTGCATTCCTTTTTGTTTCACATCAGTTTTCTCACAGTCCCTAAGCTGAAAAAAACCAGGGTATTCAAGTTTCTCAGAACCTCTCCTCCTAACTCCTTGGTAAAAAGGAGCTAGACTTCCAGAAGATTCTCTTTCCCTAACAAGATTCTGAACTAGTCTTGAAAATATCATGGGTAACCGCTACCACCACTCTGTGATTATGGAATACTCATTCAGGCCCCGTTCTGGCTCTGTGGCTTTGAAACCAAATCTCAGGGTACCTTGAAAACAAAACAACACAGAGCAAAAAACTTTTGTCATTGTTTTTACGGGATTATCCTTCCTAATTATGAACATGAATCTTACCATGTTTTAGCTCTTAGCCGCTTAGTTCTGTAACCATAGACATACTTAAAAGAATGCCCTTTAAAAATGCCCTTTGGAGTATTTTCAAGGAATTTGGCAATTTTAACAGTGATACAAGATGATTTCCTTCTATCAGCCTACTTTTTCTAGGAGAGACAACTGTCTAGTTGTACTGTTACCCAGGATTGATTTAGAGATGTTACATGGAAATCGCCTGAGGACCCTTCTAAAGTTACAGATTCCTAGTCTGACTCACTGGGTTTGAAGAGAAAAGGGCATACGTCTGGTAAAGAAGTTTGTTTTCAGTGTATTTTGAGAATGATTGGGCTAGCAGAAAAGTATTAAAAATACTAAGGAAACCAAAGTTAGGGCTCTGGTTTATCCAGTCACTAAGAGAAAGCTAATGTTGTAAGCCTTGACTTATTTATTTGTGTTTTTTAGAACAATATACAGTGGCCACTATTTTAATTTTTTGGGTCCAGTCGTGGGGCCTGAACTCTGGGCCTGGGCGCTGTCCCTCAGCTCTTCAGCTCAAGGCTAGCGCTGTACCACTTGAGCCACAGCGCCACTTCCGTCCTTTTTCTTTTTTGCTTATGTGGTGCTGAGGAATCGAACCCAGGGCCTCAGGCATGCAGGGCAAACGCTCTACCACTGAGCCACCTTCCCAGCAGTGGCCACTATTTTATATAATCCCTTTTGATCTCCCTTAAGAATGTTAAGTACATTAACAGCAGAATATTATTTTGTATTTTAAAGTGCCAGTAACAACTACCACAAATCACCACAGAATTTTATGCATTTTTAAAATATCGTTATTGTAAAGGTGATGTACAGAGGGGTTACAATTACATAAGTTAGGTCTTGAATACATTCATTTTGAACTCCTCATTTTCTCTCAGTCAAAATTCTATATACTAATTTCAAAATTAGTTCTGGGTTCCCTCCATAAGAGAATATATCTGTCTCCCAAACATGTAAATAATTTCCTGTGTCCATAGATTTCAGCATGAGTAATTTGATGAGAATCCTCTTTGTTATAGATTTTTTTTTTTTGGCCAGTCCTGGGTCTTGAACTTAGGGCCTAGGCACTGTCCCTGAGCTTCTCTTGCTCCAGGCAAGCACTCTACCACTAAGCTACATTCCCAGCCCAGAAATACATGTTATTTAAGCTTCTAAGTATAAGGAAGCTGAGATCTGAAGACTGTGATTTGAAGCCAGCCCAGTCAGAAAAGTCCTTGAGACTCTGATATCCACTTAACTACCAAAACAAAGTGTGTGGGGGGGAGTGGAGGAGTAGAGCTGTAGCTCAAGTGGTAGAGCACTATGCTTGAGCAAAAAGCTAAGGGACAACACCCAGGTCCTGCTGAGTTGAAACCCTAGGGCTGACACACACACAAAGTTACCATAAAGCTTTTTATTTGTTTTTTTAACCAGTTTCCTCTATATAGTACTACGAATATTAAAGGTAAGGAATTAAGACCCTAAAAGAAATATTTTTATGTATTACCCTTTAGATTTTTTTTTTTTTGGAACTTAACCAATTTTAGGTGGATGTCAGCCTAAATGATTAACATTTTTTACTGGCTCTTCTTCAGGGACAAAGTAATATAAAGGGGTCAGATGTTGAGAAATCAACTCATTTAGTATTTAAATATGACTTTTACAAACTTAAATATTAAAGGCTATATTATCATTAATCATAATGTGCTTAAATAATTTTGACTTGTCATGTCCCTCATACCCTGTTGATCAAAGTCAGAGAGCTAGTGGGACCTTTGAGATCTGAGCGCCAGCATCTCTATCATACCCTGAATCAATGGTCACCAATATTCTTCCTGACTAGCTGGTGCAAAGGTTTGGTAAACTTTCTCTGTAAAGATCTAGACAAATGTTTTAAATTCTGTGTCTGTCCCTGCTACTCTACTCTGCCCTCTGTGATAAAAGCAGTCATAGATGATAGGAATGGTCATGCTGTTGGATTGAGGTAGATGGATTCAGCTAGGAACAGAGTTAGCCAACCTTTGATCTAGTAACATATGACAATAAAGAACACTTATAAGATACTCTTTGAGTGTTATTTCTCTATTTTATTTATCAGTGACTGTAGAGGGATTACATTGTTACTCATTAATTCTGACAGAAAATACAGTCCCATGTTCAGGCCTACCAAAGCTATTCTTCTGTGTTTCTGACTGGCTCCCTGTTGCTCTGGGAATATAGTTCAAAGGCTTACATAGGATACTATCATTGTTTTCCTGTTATGCTTCACCTCTCACCATGGCTCTTTTCAAATGTGCCTCACATTCCTAAATTCTACCTCAGCTCTTCTAATATAATCTAAATGCAACCCTGTATTCACAGCTCTTAAGGTCTCAGCAAGTTCCACTCAAGTCTTTATAAATCCAAGCCCTATGTAATTTTTCCAAAATGTATTGAAATTCCCAGGATGAAGGCTACGGTGTGTAGCACTTTAAAGTGGGAGGAAGAGGAGAGAGGTAGCATTAATCAAGTTGGCATTGTACTCACAGTCTGACTTGTGGAATTGAAATCCCTTGTACAACTACTTAAAAAATAAATCAATCAAAATAAAATCTCATGGTCACTTTAGGATCCTGCAGCACATTGGCTTTGATGCAAAACTTAATTCCTCAGTTTTCTGCAGTTTCTCCAAAGCAATTCCTCAATGTCCTTTTAAAGACTTTATCCACATAGAAAATTTGTGAGCCTGGGTTACTGCACTGGGTTTCTGGGAAGAAGTAGCTCACATCATATATATATATACTTCACATCATTTATAAAAGTTTGCTCAATATCTAGTATATGTCTGAGTCAAGCAGAATAGGTCAGATAAGGAGATGTTAGGGAAATTAACCCTAAAATATGTATTCAAATGTTTTATTCTTTCATGCGATTGTTTCTAACACATTTATAAGATTATTTCTTTGTTGCTTTGTATGTCCCTCCCCCACAGTCTAGCCCCTACTTTCACTATATTTGATGTGGGTATAATTTGTGGAGGGGAAGGGAAAAAACAAGTCATTTAAATAGGGATACAGGTGGACCCATTGCAACAATGAGATGTACAAGTCGTTATGTCAAAAATGAACTTTACAACTTTGGTGGGGGGGCGGGGAGGATTGGGTCGGGGGAGCAAGGGGGGGGCAGGATGGGAAGGGGAAACAAAGGAGGATGCTACAATGCTTGATAAGAAATGTACTCATTATCTTGCCCATGTAATTGTAACACCTCTTTACAGTATTTTCACAATAAAAAAATAAAATTAAATTTTAAATAAATAAATAAAAGTTTGCTCATCATGAATTGATGACCAAAATATAAGCATTAAAACCATAAACCTCTTAGAAGAAAACATAGGGATAATCTTTATGATTTGGGGTTTGGCCATGTGTTTTTAGATGAGACAAAAAGTTAAACAAGGAAAAGAAATAAATTGTGTTTCACATAAGTGAAAAGAAAATCACAGGGGAAAATGTTTGATATGTATCTAGATAAACATAAACAACTATAACAAACATTAAAACAACTAGTTTAAAAATGCATAGGATCCAAATGGATCCAAAGAAGATTTACAAATGACCAATAGTAACATGAAAAAAATATCCAATATCATTAGTTATTAGAAAAATAAAGTTTAATAAGTGTAGGAAAATTAAAAAAAAGGAAAATAAAGTTAAAACCATATTAAGATACCACTTCACATATATTCAAATGGAGATCCAATCCAGGGCCTCACACTTGTTAGTTAACTACTCTACTACTAGAACTATTTCCCCACCATTTTGTTTCTTTTATAACTGAAAATAACAAGTGTTGGGGAGAATGTAGAGAAATTAGTACCTTTGGAAATGTGAAATGGAGCAGCGCCTGTAGCAAACAGTTTGGTAGTTCAATAAATTAAACACAGAATTAAGTTGTTCCCTTATATATTTCCAAGGAAGTTAGAAGCAAACATTCAAACAAAACCTCACGCCTGTAATCCTAGCTACTCAGGAGGCTGAGATCTGAGGGTCATGGTTCAAAGCCAGTCTGGGCAGGAAAGTCTATGAGACTAATCTCCAGTAAACCACCAGAAAACTGGAAGTGGTGCTGTGGCCTTGAGCTGAAGAGCTCAGGGACAGCACACAGGCCCAGAGTTCAAGCCCCACAACCAACAACAACAAAACTTGAACATTATTCATGAAAGCCAAATATCCATAACTGATAAATGGCTAAGCAAAATTTCATGTATCCATATTGGTAGAATGTTTTGCTGTATAGCTTAGGCATATCTGTGAGTAAACTCAAAGCCACTGGATTATGCACCTTACATTGGTGGATTCTTCAGCACATGAGTGATGCCTAAAGAAATGTATTTCTCAAAAGAAATACAGCTGTTGAAAAAGGAATCATGTGTAGACATCTCAAAATTTCACTTCATTCCTTCAACAATCCCATGATGATGACACCCTAGTAATCAGGATCTATTGTGATCTCCCTGACACGGAGAATTAGGTGTTTTGAAAATGTGAACTAAAAATGTTTAGCAAAGTTAGCCAGATTCAGAAGAACAAAGATCACATTTCTGACATGTGTGTAGTTGCTGGGCCCCAACTATAAGCATAGATGTGCATGCATACAGGATTGTGTGATCAGTCTAAAGTACAGTATACATGTATGAATACCATGGCAAAGCCCCTTTGAACAATAAGCATACACTTGAACAAAAATGAGGATCTAGAAATTGAAACATGTCTTGTCTGGGGTGTAGGTACTAGTGAAGGGGGTAGATGAAGGAAGAAGGGGATAGAGGATGAATATTGTTATATAGTTGCATGAAAATGGAACAAGTAAAGTCTCCGAGACTGGTTTGGGGATTGGTGACTGATCACGATGCACTGTCTACTTAAGAGAGGTAGTAAAATGGGCAAGTATTGATGTGAATAAAAAAATAAGTAAAAGCACTTAGTAAGCAATCGGAACTTTAGGTGCTGCTGAACAACTTCATCTCATTTTTCACAGGTACAAGGAATTAAGGAACACACTCCAACAATGCCGGCTTCCATGGGGCAACGAAAGGGAGTATGGCGGCTTAATGCCTGTTACACTTCCTGATGAACACCGACAAAAATGTGGATCGCCTCCTGTCCTGGCCAAAGGACATCAGCATTATGGATTTGGTGGAGAATCATGGACCAGGTAACTGAAGCTCTGCTCTTCACCCCACCAGGGTTCTGTTAGCCATTTGTCTTTATTTCCTTTTTTGTTTTGTTTTGTTTTGGTTTTGGGTCTGCTCTCTGAACTCTGGGCCTGGGCGCTGTCCCTCAGCTCTTCAGCTGAAGGCAAGCGCTCTACCACTGAGCCACCTTCCCAGCCCCCATTTGTCTTTATTTCTACTCTTAGTCCTTTGTTAACAAAAATCTGTCCCGAGACTTATTCCTTGTGCTAACTTAGGTCACAAATAAAAAAATATGAATCATGTGATTTCTAATTGTGAAGTACATAAAAATTCTGTTGGCTTTTGCTAGTTTTTTTTTTTTTCGGGGGTGGGGGGGGTCCGGTCATGGGCCTGAACTCTGGGCCTGGGCACTGTCCCTCAGCTCTTCAGCTCAAGGCTAGTGTTCTACCACTTGAGCCACAGTGCCACTTCTAGCTTTTTTCTTTTTTGCTTATGTGGTGCTGAGGAATCGAACCCAGGGCCTCATGCATGCAAGGCAAG
>NW_012267292.1:9046486-9083666 GCF_000151885.1 Dipodomys ordii
GCTAGCACTCTACCACTTGAGCCACAGCGCCACTTCCGGCTTTTTTCTTTTTGCTTATGTGGTGCTGAGGAATCGAACCCAGGGCCTCATGCACGCAAGGCAAGTGCTCTACCACTGAGCCACCTTCCCAGCCCCATTGTGATCATTTATAAATGACTCAGTAAAATCACTCCCTAAGTGTCTTTTTTGAATAAGGAATATCTTTTAGTTTGTCATTGTAACTTTTGTGTATTTTCCAGTATATCAAATTAAATTTCTTTTGCTCTCTGAAATACTTTTTCATAAAACACATTGGTACTGAAGTACCAATGAAAATAGCATTTCTACACCATTACTAAGATATGTCTGTGCTGGGATGTTGCTCAGTGGCAAAGTGCTTGCCCGGCAAGAACAACATCCTGGGTTTGATCCCCAGTACCACAAATCAAAAGACAAAAAAAAAAAAAACAGTTACAATAACAAAAGCTTTGTCCTATTTTTAGGATAAAAAGTTATTGCAATATAGCATTGGGCCACTAGATGGAGCCAAAAAGACTAATTTGTGTTTGCCTTGGCCTTTTGCCTGAAACCATTTCATTAATCTTGCCATGCTTTCCACCTAGAGAGTAGCTCTTTGAACATTTATTACTTTCATTTTACCTTCCCAAATTTAAAATTTTTGTAAATATTTCTTCTTTTTTATTTCATTTTGATATAGTAGCCAACCTCGAAGCTGGAAATTCCTTCGCTATTCACCACCCTCCCCACATCTCTCCAACTCAGCTAGATAGCAGGATTACAGGAAATTATTCTTTTTAGTTACACACCCTCAAACATAAGAATTCAAAAGCTATAAAATTTTATGACTCGTGAATTATGTATTATAAATATACATGAGTTATTATGTGATTGACATACTACTTTCTAGTGAATATGTTCTAGCATGGAGGAGCCGTAACTAAATACAAAGGTACTAATTTTTGCCATGGAATTAATAATATTACAACTACTACTACATGCTGCAATTAAGTGATGAAACATGTAAGTGGATAAGCATTCCTTTCTAGTAAGTTTCCTGTAGGGGAGGGGAGAGGCCCTCCCCAATAAGCTACAGTTTTCTTTGCACACAGGCCTGGTTCAGAGTACTAAGTAAATACACAGCTTGGAATGAGCTAGTTCAGAAAATGCCTAGCCCCAGGAACTCAGTTAGTTAGTTTTGTTCTTTCCTTTCTGTTGATTACTAGGCAACATTTACTATCCTAAGAGATCAACAATCCTAAGACAGTGCACACCCAGTACTTACCCTCTCCGACCAGGCCACATGGTTGGCTTTAGGTCATATAATTGCACCACATGCAGGTTACCAGGCTCCCTAGAGTTCTTTGGTACTGCCAATTAGGAAAGTGAAGGTCAGTGAGACACAGAGCTCTGGAGTTATTCACCTTGTACCTTCTCTGGAAGGGAAAAATGCAAAAGGGATCACTAAGGCTGGTGTCAGAATAAATGGAATGAAAAATAATCAATATACAACAGAGATATGAAAATGTCACAGTTTCAGAGACGTTAGTAAAAATGTATTATAACAATAGCTTAATAAGAATGAGTTGATAAAAATATTAATAACAGGACTGTATCTTTGTTCTTAAATGGACTCATTAGTAGGAATACAGCCTTTTCAAAGCCCTTAATTTAAATTAGCTTTTTTTTTCATGTTTTTATTCTAGATTGCCTAAACCACCTACTTCAACAGTAGAGTAAGTATATAGCTTCTATTTTCCTCCCCTGTTATAATCAAGAAAATAATATTGGCTGTTTTTAATTATTTACGTGGTTGTAAGGATAAGTGAGGTTTATGATACTTGGAAGGGGAAGCCAATGCAAGTCCAAGATAATATTGTTCTGATTTATCCCCAGTTACATCCACTGCCAAGCTTTATATTTTTCTTTTAGTATCACTGCTTTAGAATATAGGAGTATTAGAAAGTAAGGAATTCCCATATACTCAAAGCCAATGTCACCCACTATTTATATTAATGCGGCACACATTTGTTAATGAACCAAGATTAATGCATTACAATTACCTGTAGTCCATATTTTACTCAGATTTACTCAGTTTTTTTCTTCCTAGGGTCTCACCCAGGACATCACATTATATTTAATTCACATGCCTTCTTAAGTACTTCTTAACAGTGATAGTTCTTAGACTTTTTTTGTTTGATGACCTTGGAAACTTTGAAGATTGTAAGTCAAATATTTTGCAGAGTATTTGCTTCCAAATGATTTTGACTGATTTTTTTAAACAGTCCTGGGGCTTGTATTTGGGAGCTGGGGCCTGTCCTTGAGCTTCTTTTGCTTAAGGCTAGCACTCTACCTGCCCGATATGGCAGGAAAATAATCCTTACATATCAGCCTCCTGAGTGGCTAGGATTACAGGTGTGAGCCACCAGCACCCAGCTGATGTTTTTCTTATAATTAGATGAAGATAGTATGGTTTTTTTGAGTGGAAGCCTACCACATCCAAGTTACCTGTTGTCAACATGATTTATTACTGTTGGCGTAACTTGATCACTTGGCTTAGGGCATGCTTGTCAGGCTCCCTCACTGTACAGTACCCTTGTCCCTCCTTTCCACACTGTACCCTTAAGGAGAAAGTCACTGGGCATATACAGAAAGCAGCTGGAATTAGATGTCACTTTTCAACATCAGAGAACTCAATTAAATGAGTTGTCATTCTTCTGCATAAGAGATGTACTAACTTTGCTATTTATTTGTTTTGTTGGTCCTGGGTCTTGAACTCTGGGCCTGGGTGCTGTCCCTCAGCCCTTCAGCTCAAGGCACGTGCTCTACCACTTGAGCCACACTGCCACTTCCAGTTTTCTGGTGGTTAATTGGAAATAAGAATTTCATGGCCATTTCCTGCCCAGGCTGGCCTTATATTGTGACCCTCAGATCTCAGCCTCCTAAGGAGATAGAATTACAGGCATGAGCCACCAGCACCCGGTTAACTTTGCTATTTATTAATCATTGGTTTTGAATTGTGGACTTACTGGTTTTTGTCTTGGTTTGATTTTGAGGGGTTTTTTTGTTTTGTTTTGTTTTTGGCTTTTGTGGTCTTTTTGTACTTAGGTAGTATTTCAATGCCACTCTATTTTGTCCCTTAAATTGGCCATAAGATCTTTGAATTTGTGCCTGTATTCTTTTGACATTTTCCCTATCCTTGCTAGGTTTAGGGGTGGGTATTTTTGGTTTGTTTTTGTTTGTTGTAAGTATGTCCTTATTTTCTGACACTTCAAGATCATCTTGTTTATTTCCTGTCCCTGTCCTGGAGTAAGCCATAACTCAAACAAACAAACAAAAAACGTTCCTTTTATTGGGAACTACTATATTTAAAATTTTAAAAAAATAACAGATCTCAATACTAGGTGTTTTGGGTTTGTTAACTGAAATTGTTTCAGTTAAAATAAAGAGCTGTTTCAAAGGTTATCAGAAATAAGGTCTAGGTCATTTCTGTTCTGTTTCATTTTTAAGGGAACAACTGTGTGAAGAATCTTTTGTTGTTGTTGTTTTTTTTAATTCTCTTCACAAGAGTAAGAGAAGAAAGGCCTTTTTGTCTAAGTTACATTTTGGGGGCTCACCATTCCACTTGTAGTCTAATATGTTTCAAAATGGGAGACTAGAAATCCAAAACCAAGACATGGGCAGAGATGGCCCCTTCTAGACCTGTGAGAGAGAATGTCTTCCACATCTTGCATCTGACACTCTGGAGGTTTTCTGGCAACCTTTGGCATTCCTTGGCTTGTAGATGTGTCTGCTGTGATCTGACTTTATCTTCACATTTCTTAGCATGTACTTGCCTATATCCGAATTGCCTTTTTGATAAGGACACTAGTCATACTGGATTAGGGGCCCACCCTACTGCAATTACATATAATTACATATAATAACTAATTACATATGGTGAATCTCTTTCCAGATTGGGTCACAATATAAGGTTTTGGAATTAAGACTTTAACACATGGATTTGGAGAGAAACACGGTTCCACCCATACATGGGTCTTGGTCTTTTACTTAATTATTGGGTTATAAATGACATTTCTTGGTTCTGTGAATCTCTTAATCTTTTTTTTAATCTCTTAATCTTGATCTTGATTTTCTTCTAGTTTACATAGCTCCTACTTCTTTTTTTTTTCTCTTAACCTGTCAGTTCTCCAAATGATAGGAAAAGTATATCACTGTATTTTTAATTGTGACCTTCATGTTTTTATTCTTTCAGTGTTCTAGCCATTTTGCCTTTTCTAATTTCAAAACAGTCTGAATATATAAACAAGCAGCATATTTTATTGATCAATTACTCAAAGAAGCAGATGGCCTGGATTAAAGGTTCTATTCAAGATAGTTACCTTAGTCAGGTGCTAGTGACTTACACTTGTAATCCTAGCTAACTCAGGAGGCTAAGATTGAGGATCACCATTCAAAGCCAGCTCCAGCAGAAAAATTCCTGTGAGACTCTCATCTCCAATTAACCACTCAAAAACCAGAAGTGGTGTTGTAGCT
Organism: Dipodomys ordii; assembly: GCF_000151885.1. Classification (NCBI taxonomy): domain Eukaryota; kingdom Metazoa; phylum Chordata; class Mammalia; order Rodentia; family Heteromyidae; genus Dipodomys; species Dipodomys ordii. The sequence goes on from NW_012267292.1 coordinate 9,051,020, forward strand.
GAAAGTGGTAGAGTGTTAGCTATGAACAAAAGAGCTCAGGGACTGGGCCCAAGCCCAAGTCCTACAACTGACAAAAGGAAAAAAAAAAATGGTTACTTTACTGAGCTAAATGCCCAAAATAATTCTATAAAATAAGTTACCTGAATCCATTTAATATAAGAAGCAAAAATGTAAAACAACTAGATGATTAGTTATGATTTATTTTAAAAATTAGATTTACAGCCAAATGCTGGTGGTTCATGCCTACAATCCTAGCTACTCAGGAAGCAGAGATCCAAGGATTGAGGTTCAAAGCCAGCCTAGGCAGAAAAATCCAGTAGACTCTCATCTGTGATTAATCATCATCAAGAAGCCACAAGTGGAAATGTGGCTCAAGTGGTAAAGTGCCAGCCTTGAGCAGAAAAGCCAAACAAGAGCACAAAGCCTTAGCTGAGTTCAAGCACCAGCACACATACACACACACAATAAATTTAGTTTTCATTTCACTTTGAATATTAAGGACATTTCACATGTTTTAGTGTAGGTAATCTAAGAATGCTAATTCCATGAATGTAGGAACTTTCTGGGTCTCTGTTCTATCCCTAGGAATTAGAATGGTATCTGTTACAACAAAGGGTCCCAATAAATATTTGATGACTAATTGTTTTCATTGCATTTCTTTCCCTTCTGTTTTTGTTTTATTAACTAAATCTAAGAGAAATCTGCTTGCCATATCCAATTGAGCACCCCTACCATACACACATATGTCGCAGAGCCATGTTCCCAACCTTCACGTCGCCAAAGGACCTGTACACTGGCATTAAAGCTCAAGCCCATCAGCCTTTTCCTCCCACAATGCCAACCAAGGCCTATGATTCAACAGTTTTGAAGACAAGAGGTAAAAATGTAACTTGAAATGAAGTCCACTTATTGGGGTTTATTCAATAATAAAATTAAAGTGAGTCACGCCAAGGACTCAAAACACTGATCTGTAGATTAGTAGGTGAAGAAAGCCATCCTCAACTGGTAACTGCACTACGCAATCAGCAAGGACCCTAACTATAGACCAATTAAGTCAAACTCTGCAGACACTGCTGATGCTTCTTATTTATATATAGTATCCCAAGGTAGAATCAGAAATTCAAAGTTTGTAAAAATTGGTTGCTTTATTCTACTTGTATTTTTGGTTTTCACTCTTTATTCTGTCTTTTTTATTACCTTTAAGTAGTTTACAGAAAGTTTCAATTTATGTGTCAGTCTGTGAGCACAGGACATTTTGATCAATGTAACCCCTTCCATCTTTCTCCCCCATCTCTCCCAACCCTACCCATCACCTCAATTTTACTAGTTCTTGTCCTCTCATGAGGCTGGCTTTTAAAATTCCATCCTAACTAAGGTGATGAGCACAAGGGACCATGATTGGTCCAGTCCTGGAAGTCTGTTCATGAGGCAGCAATTATAGTTAAATTGAATGGCCACCATTGTAATAAGTCTCAGAAAGTCATGGGAGCTATTTATTCAGGTATTCAGGTCCTCTTTTCATACTGGAGCATCTGCCCAGATGTGTGTATTAGAGAGGATGGAAGTCCCCCTACCAGTCATCGAGTCTCCCCACAGTAGATACCTATGCTGAGAGGACCTGAACTTGTGGGAAGACAAGAGTGACCTCTGGAGAAGGACTGAAAATATTAGAAAGAGGGCAACTAAAGGTGACAAAAGGAACATGGTAGGCAGAGATAAATAATGAAGTTCGATTGAAGGTAAGACAATCTCAAGAATTGTCCTATCTAGTAGTACAGTTCTTTTGACACAAAAAACAGGAACAGAATACTATCCTCCTCAATACCTTGTCAGCAGACAGTAATGTTTGGAGAAGGTGTGGCAGAGGGCTTAAGAGCATGAACTCTGGAGTTGGGGTGTAATTCTAGATCTTCACTTCCTATGTCATGGGCAAGGTTTTTCTCTGCCTCCACTTTTCAGTATGTAGAATTAGGAATACTGGTGTCAACTTCATAGATATACAGATGTTAGCTATTAGTACTTTCTTTTTCTCTTTGTTGCTCAGTGTAGAATCTCAAGAACTTTTTCCCCCTGAGTTGGCTGTGAACCAGGATCCTTAGATCTCAGCCTCCTGGATTATAGGCATAAACCATCAACCACCCAGTTGCAATGTTATCTTTATTGCTCTGTAATCTTAATGTAATGACTGCAGTACTGCAGTGTGGGTGCATGCTGAACTTCCCCATTATCTCTCAGGCCAGTCAGCATCAACAAAGCCATTGTGAGCTGTGTCAGATTCTGTGACTGTTTAGTGTATTATCTTAGGGGAACAAACAAGGGAATGCTTTGCAAAAGATTCTAAGAGAGGAAGTCTTGACAAGTGGATACTTCTGAAATTACATTTAGTGCATAGTTAGTAAAAATTAGCAGAAATATGTGTTAAATTCATAAAAACCACCTTTAAGTGTACTTGAAAATAAGAAAATGATAGAAATACATTGTTCTCCCAAGCACCTCCTCTCTGACCTCTTACTCATATGAGATTGTAAACACACATAGTACACTGAAGTAATCTTTATGACAAAGATCTTTCCATGAACTAGTACTGCATTAGCTCTCTATTCTTCCAATTTATTTTTATTAGAAATAAGTAGCAGGTAGGTTAAGGCTATCGAAGCAGATTGCCTGAGGGAATTTTCTCACCTATTAGTGTGATCTTGAGAAAGTTGCTTATTCTCTCTGTGCCTCATCAGCTTCTTCATTCATTATAGTACATTTCTCATAGTAATAATATGAAAATGAGTATGATAGTATATGCGTGTGTGCATGTGTGTGTATATATATCTATATATGTACACACATATACATGCACACACACACACACACACACAATACTTGGTACAATGATTAGCACATAGTGTCCAATAAATGCCAGCCTTTTTTCTTACTACATTTGAGTGTGGGTCTTCCGAGCATTCTTTAATGTGAAATCTTAGATGAGACCTAAGGAGGCCATGCTATGTTTCATAAAGTTTATCATATTATTAAACCTCCAAAAGTTATATTTTTTTAACTGTTCACTCATTCAGTATCTTTTTGTCAAGGATGTACTAACTCTATCTTAGAAAACACTTGGTATTTAGGCAGAGAAAAGCTAAAACAAGTAGTAAAAAGGAGGTTGGGAAGGTGGCTCCATGGTAGAGCACTTGCCTTCATGCATGAGGCCCTTGGTTCGATTCCTCAGCACCACATAAGCAAAAAGAAAAAAGCCAGAAGTGGTGCTGTGGCTCAAGTGGTAGAGCACTAGCCTTGAGCTGAAGAGGTGAGGGACAGCGCCCAGGCCCAGAGTTCAGGCCCCATGACTGAGCCTCTGGAAACCAGAATAAGGTTCAGGAAACTTTATTACACATCTAAGGATCTCTCACATTAAGTACTAGATGTCTCTCTTTCCCCCTGGCCCCAGCCATGGCTGCTAAGACTACTAGCATTAGAGACTTATTCTCAACTATGTGGCTTACTTTGCTCACACAGGGGCTCCAGAATTCAAAAGCAGGCTGCATCTAGGCTTGGGGGTATCGAGCAGGTGATAGAGTGCATGTCTAGCAAGGCATGTTCTAGAAAAGGAAATGTAATGCTTAGCTGTCACTAATAGCTACAAGCTACACCAACATTTGTCTCCATCTAGATCATCTTCTTTCATTATGTTCATAAAACCCATTAGCTAAATGACTATTCTTTATTTATTCAGGATAACATTCCTTTCCTTGAAAATTTCAGGTAATCCTTACAGATATGAACTGATTGACTATCCCATGGATTCAAAGAAGAAAGCATTAACTTGGCCAGGTCAAGGTGTTTATTATGATGTAAGTATCTTGCAAAATGTGTGTTTAACACTGTTATATGTTATAGACTGTAATAGACAATTTGCTCCAGGAAAGTTAGAATGAACTTGTGACTTTAAAGGAGCATCATTATTCCACAATACTGTGAAATTCGGGAAATTATGTAATCACTTAATCACAATAAAAAAAAAGAACCTCGGGGAAGGTAGGGAGGGAAGGGATGGTAGGGGGAAAACAATGGAGGGGGTACTCATTACCTCACTCATGTAACTGTAACCCTCTGTATAGTATCTTTACAATAAAAATAAAATAAAAGGGCTTTTTGCCAGAAAAAAAATGTGTGTTTAAAATAAAGTATAATTAACACTTATCCAGTAAGTGTATAAAAATTTAAAAGGTGGGGCTGGGAAGGTGGCTCAGTGGTAGAGCACTTGCCTTGCATGCATGAGGCCCTGGGTTCGATTCCTCAGCACCACATAAGCAAAAAGAAAAAAGCCGGAAGTGGCGGTGTGGCTCAAGTGGTAGAGCACTAGCCTTGAGCTGAAGAGCTGAGGGACAGCGCCCAGGCCCAGAGTTCAGGCCCCACAACTGGACCCAAAAAAAATAAAATAAAAATTTAAAAGGTGGACATTTTGTTTTCTATCGAGGTAAAAACTTTGAAATTTTTATCATGATTCACATCATCTTTATTAAACCGTTCATCAGCTTCTGGTAGCAGTGGAACATTTTCACAGTTACAGAACACAGCACGGTTATCCTCAGGAAGAGAGTGAGGAAGGACGTTGTTTCACACAGTGTCCCTGGCCTTGTTCTTAGGATTCATAATATGTGAAGTATTCTAAATATGCATAGAGTAAATGGGAGGTTATTTACATTTGTAAGCTACTATCATGCCAATCGTAATGTTTTACATTCCTATCAAGTCTAACATAAAACAGTGGTCACCATTTGTTAAGAAATTGCATACACTAACCACTTCTGATATATATCATTAAGCCCTTAGAAGGATTAATATCATCAATACCATTTTAGAAATAGGAACAATAAGGCTCAGATAGCTTTTTTTTTCCCCAAGGTTTTGAACTCAAGGCCTCACACTTCCTATCCTGGCATTCTACCACTTGATCCATAACCCCAATTTTTACTGGTTATTTTTGAGATAGGCTTCCTGAGAGCTCTACCTGGTTGGCCTCAAACCTCAATTGAACACTCAGACTCTTGAGTAACTGAGATTACAGGCATGAGCCACTGGTGTGTAGCTTCTGATGGTTTTTGACTATGTCATGATCACAAAATTCAGGTTTGTTAAACTCTAGTCTCTGCTCTTAACCTCTCTGGCATAACTTCACATGGATTAGTACAGGAAATTCTAAAACATGAGGGAAAGTATCTAGACATTTGAAAATAATAATAGCTGCCATTTGTTACCCATGCAGCTTAGGAGGGGCAGTGTTAAGTGTTTTCCATATATTGTTTGTACCCAACAATCACAACTTCTTAGCGTCAAAGTGGTCCTAATACAGTATGCTTACAAATTAAATGAGATCCAATAAAGAAACAGTGCTAAAAGGCTAAAGTCTCCAAATGACAATAAGCTCTCCACATTAAGACTTTACTTGCTCCCTGTTAAGCCTCAATAAGCCCAATTATTCAAGACTAAAACAAAAAAAAAAAAGAACAAGATCTTTTTAAAATTTCATTTTTGATTTTCTGATGTTTTACTGATTTATTGAGCTTTGGTTCCTTGCCCAGAGCCCTCAGGACTTTGCACATCATTTCAAGTATAGGTATTGGATAAATGTTTCATATTGAATATCACTCTTTTGTAGACTGGAGAATCTGCCTAGAAACTAACATATGAGGAACTGGAATCCCTTCTCCTCCTATATCAGACACAAACTGTGCCCTGGGCACAGTGTACTTCACAAGTGAACACCTCCCACATGAATGATTTCAAACGGCTCCTCTCTCACTAACCCTTCAGTATAACAACACTTTACTACACAGAAAACTCACCAGCTCCCCACTCAAATATTTCCTGACTTCCTAGGTTATACTAAATCACATTTCCTATTTTTTCTGTGTGTAGTAGTCTATATTTTAATAGGTTAATAGGTAACTACCATTAGTTTAACTTTCCCCAGATTCATCCAGCCCCTTAGAACAATATTTGGAAGAAAAAAAAAGTCCTTATTTCAAGTAAATTGGTTTACTTAAAAATAATGAGAAAGATAAGAAAAAGTAACAAGACTTTCTTTGCCCCTGAGTAAGGAAGCCATGTATTTCTTTCTTTTTTTCTTTTCTTTTTTGTTGTTGTTGTTGTTATTGATTGTGGGGCTTGAACACAGGGCCTGGGTGTGCTGTCCCTGGGCCTCCTCTCTGTGCTCAAGGCTAGCACTCTATCACGTTGAACCACAGTGCCACTTGCAGTTTTCTGCTGGTTAATTGGAGTTAAGAGATCTCGTTGACTTTGCTGCCTGGGCTGGCTTTGAACCACCATCCTCAGATCTTAGCCTCCTAGGATTTACAGGTGTGAGCCTCCAGCACCTAGCAAGCCATGTATTCCTTAAAGGTGTAGAGGCATGGTTCCAGGACAAACTTCCAGGGACCTTTTACCAGGAGCACAAAATGCATGTACGCTTACTGCTTCAGCCTTTCTGGGTTGCTGGCAGTCATGCCACCTTTATGCCCCAGAACTTTAAAGGGACCGTCTCTGATACTCGTGCTGTGCCCTTCCCTATGGGACAGGACCTTCCACGGGTCAAGGAGACCCTGTTTCCATTTGGGGCCCACACTCCCTGGGCCACAAAATTCTCTGTTCAATTAACTCCTAGGAACTCTTCCTCAGGTTTAGCTTTACTAGAGTTAGTGCTATTGAGCCAGTACACACCTGTAGGCCAAAAGGGAAGCTATGGATGGCCATGGTTAGAAGTAGGGGTGATGGGAGGACCAAACAGGTAGAAGAAAGCAATGAGCTACTAAGACAGGGGTAGCATCTGGCTCTTCCTAAACCACCAATTACTGGTACAGAATTCAGTATTTCAAGGAATCTAAGGTGAACCTGGATTTCAAGCTATTGTGTCAAAGTAGAAGATATGTTTTACTTAACGGTTTATTTGCTTGATATAAATTAAACCCTTTAGGAGCTTGATGCTGGTGGTTCACACCTATAACTCTAGATACTCAGGAGGTTGACATCTGAGGACCATGGTTCAGAGTCAACACAGCCAGGAAAGCCCATGAGACTCTTCAGTTAACAACCAAAAAGCCAGTCATAGAGCTGTGGCTCAAGTGGTAGGGTGCCAGCCTTGAAGCTCAAGACCCAGTTCAAATAATACCCCGAGTTCAAACCCCAGTATCAGCACAAAATTAATGAACTATAAATTGTTTAGACAGGATATGACTTTCTATTTGCATTTAACATTGGGCTCTGAAAATGTTAAGGGTGTGCTAAACTACTAGCACAACAAACGCTTAATATTCAAAAAATGTATGCTGCCATCCATATTTCTGCTTCTGATGCTTGGTAGTGTCCACAACTCTGCACTGTCACTCAAGGCTCAGTTCCTGAGGGATGACATAATCTGGTCTCTTCTTACTCCCTCCAACTCCATTCCCAGTCCTACATCTCCATTCAGTTAGGATCAATCTCTCCCCATGAACTTCCAAGTCATTTTCTTAACCTCTTGTATAGTAATTTGTGTTCATCTCTCCTCTCCTACCCATGATGCTTCTGGATGGCAGGATCTGGTCTATTCTGTTCTCCTACACTACTGTGCACATATAGGTGTTTAGTAAAGACTTACTCTGAGTATTATCAATCTAAGAAAAGTGAAGTTCTAAGTAAGCAGAAAGACTGCAGTGAAAGTTACTCATGCATACCTCTGGATAATGCAAATCAAACATCATAGTTTTAGGTATCTGAAAAAATGAAAATTGGATTTGAATGATTTTGAGTAATTTAATCTTCATTAGAGAATTGTGAAATACATATGGTTTAATTTCAGGCAGGACAGAAAAAAAATAGAATGCACACGATTTTGACTAAAATTAGCTGAAACTGCATCTCAGTCTGCATTGTATCCCTAAAAATATTTCACTAGAAGTAGAATATCCAGGGATATTTCTCCAATATAAGTTATTAGAGCATTTTAAAGAAGACTTGGTACCTTTGTTTTTTTTGCCAGTCATGGGGCTTGAACTCAAGGCCTGGGCACTGTCCCTGAGCTTCTTTTGCTCAAGACTAGCACTCTATCACTTGAGCCACAGTGCCACTTCCAGCCTTTTCTATTTATATGGTACTGAGGAATCGAACCTGGGGCTTCATGTATGCGAGGCAAGCACTCTGTCACTAAGCTACACTCCTAGCCCAAGACTTGATCGTTTCTCTAATAAAAATATTGTGCTTAATTCTAAGTATGGTGATAGGTAGAGCTACCATGCCTGGCTTATATTAAATAGTAGTAAGAAAATAAAGAATATAAAGTATCTGACTTCAACCTAGAATTTCCTTTGCCTCTTTTCCTGATGAGACCTTACTAACAATGACATTAATATCAATAATCTTTATGTTCTTATTCTAGTTTCCTAAATGTGTCGACAAAAATAAACCAGTGTTCTATCCCAAACCTCCTAAAACCTATGCTCCTAACCCTTTAAACTCATGGGATTCTCTGAGCTCCATGAGAGAAGCCAACATACAAAGAAATCTTGAGAGGTCTCACTGGATCACTTCATATAATCATGATTTCACAGGTATGAGTTCAATACCAGTAAAAAATAAGAACAAAATCAAGATATTCAGCGAATGCCATCCCAAGCTTTCATTTTTTAGTGTATTTGCATTTCTCAATCTAAGTACAAATGTAAATTCAGGTGGGGGTTAACTTTCTTATAATGTATATGTGGAAGATAGGATTAATTTTCATTTGATTGGTTTTAGTTGTATTCTAAGGGAAAGGTCTCATTTTTCTATAAAGGATAATTTAATTATTATTATTTACAAAATAATGAGACAATGTTTCCATTAAGGTCTTGGGCCCATGAACCCCCTTGAACTGGATGATTACCATGAAAAGGAGGTAGCAGAGCTAACTGGAGAGATAGGATTTGACCCACCACCTGTAAGTCAACTCTCAATTATTTGAGGGAAGAATATCCTTGTACCAGAGTTTTTCTTGCTTTGCCCATCTTCTGTTTGTTTTATGAGCATTAGCAGCCAGCCTAACTCATTTTGGAAGTCAATTCAGAACTGTTTGGAAAAGCAAAACTTTTCTTCACATGGCATTTTTAAACATTTTTATTATGCTGCTGTTGTTAAGGTACCTAAGGGAATTGGTTTATAGAACAGTAGAGCTTTTCTAGTGACTTAATGAGATTCTGGATCTTATATATATCTTGTATATTGAATTTTTGAAGGGATGAAGAGTTCTTCCTAATACAATAACTGAGAATTGGCTGAATTACAACCAAAAGCCAAAACATTCTCTGCATACATCAGTAGATACATTTGTTATTCTTTTTGGCAGTTCTGGAGTTTGAACTCAAAACCTTGCGCTTACTAGGCAGGGTGAACCACACCTGCAGCTTTTTCTTTTTTGTTTTTGGTTGGTCGTGGGGCTTGAACTCTGGGCCTGGGCACTGTCCCTCAGCTCTTCAGCTCAAGGCGAGAAGTCTACCACTTGAGCCACAGCGCCACTTCCGGTTTTCTGGTGGTTTATTGGAGATGAGATTCTCACAGACTTTCCTTCCCAGCCTGGATCCTCAGATCTCAGCCTCCCTCCTAGCTAGGATTACAGGCATGAGCCACCAGTGTCCAGCATGCAGCTCTTTTTCATACTGGTTATTTTTGAAGTAGGATCTTACTTCCTGCCCAGGTATCATCCTATTTTTTACTTGGACTGTGATCCTATTTTTCACTTCCCACCATGGCTACAATGACAAGCATGTGTACCATATTCAACTTCTTACTGTTGAGATGGTGGCTCATGAACTTTTCTGCCTGGCTTGCCTAAAATCACAGTCCTCCCTATTGCAGCATCCGATGTAGCTAGTGATGAAGGCACCCTTCATCAGTACTAAGTTTTTATAATGACTTGGTAATTGATTATATGGAGTGGCTTGAAAGAATCAAGTCCTTAAGCTAGCTTAAGTTATGTAAATGAGATGATCTAGTAGTATATATATATATATATAGTTTTATTATATTTTATCCTCCATAACTGCAACTCTTGAGAACAAAATATCTTCAAAGACATAAGTTGTAGAAAGATTGCTTCAGAATACATTTTGAATAAGGATGAATAGAGAATCAAAATAGATTGTTTTTAACTATAAAAGTTGAATGAGAAAACATGTTAAAATTTTTTTGGGAAGAGAAGAAGGAACAGTCTTAGATCGGATTGAACATATGAAGTCCCCCTCTGTATAACTAATGTAAGCAAATAAAAAAATAAGATACAAAAAATAAAGATGCATGGACTGGGAATTTGGCTTAGTGGTAGAGTGTTTGCCTCACTTGCATGAAACCCTGGGTTCAATTCCTCAGTACCACATAAGCAGAAAAAGCCGGAATTGGCACTGTGGCTTAAGTGGTAGAATGCTAGCCTTGAGCCAAACCAGCTCAGGGATAATGCCCAGGCCCTGAATTAAAGCTCCAGGACTGGCAAAAATAAAAATAAAAAATAAAGGCCCAGTTGAGAGCCTGAAAAAAAATTGTATCAATATGAACTCTTTTTAGAACTCAACTGAGCATATTCATGTTATATTAGAGTTTCAGCATTTCCTAATGTGATGGAGATAAAATGGAGTCATAGACTGCCCTTATTATTCATTTAGGGATTTGGTTTTGATTCTTTTTTGTGGGGGGGTCCGGTCGTGGGGCCTGAACTCTGGGCCTGGGCACTGTCCCTCAGCTCTTCAGCTCAAGGCTAGCGCTCTACCACTTGAGCCACAGCACTACTTCTGGCTTTTTTCTTTTTGCTTATGTGGTGCTGAGGAATCATGCATGCAAGGCAAGCGCTTTACCACTGAGCCACCTTCCCAGCCCCTGGTTTTGATTTTTCACTTGCAATAGGTATTTGGATTTGGTTTTGATTTTTCACTTGTAATGGGTATTCTCTATCAGGAAAGATTACATACATATACTCTAACCCTGTCAGGGTTATGCATATCAGATGGTTTACTCTGGTAAAGCATACTTTAGTAATGATAAAAATAGATATGATTTTTTTTTGTATAGAGTAAAATAAAGGTACTAAAAGCTACTTCTGACATAATAAGATACTGTTGAAATCTGATATGATCTATTCTATCCTTTACTTCAGTAACATATAACAGCACATCTGAGAGAAGGGTTTTTTTTTTTCTTGGTATATTTTCTCAAACTTAATTAGCTAAAAGGCACAATAATTTGTTGACTCCATATGGGAAATCCTTCAACCATATACAATTATATACAGGCTAGCTTCTGATATGATGATTCTGAATCCATCTTAACCTCCTGTGGGTTTTTTCCTCAATCACTTATTTGACCACTACATAGATTCTTTGATTAACTCTTTACTAAGCTTACTCTTCACATAATCTAGCCAATCTTCCATCTTCTAACTATCCATCAATACATTTTTTTCTTCATATATTTTAGGGTATATTTTTGTTCTTCACTCATAAACATTTAGCATGCATATCATTAACCAGAGCTCAGAATTTATTTGCAATTTATTTTTCTTTTTCTTTTTTTTTGGGTCCGGTTGTGGGGCTTGAATTCTGGGCCTGAGCGCTGTCCCTCATCTCTTCAGCTCAAGGCTAGTGCTCTACCACTTGAGCCACAGCACCACTTCCGGCTTTTTTCTTTTTGCTTATGTGGTACTGAGGAATCGAACCAGGGCCACAGGCTTGCAAGGCAAGCGCTTTACCACTGAGCCACCTTCCCAGCCCCATATTTGCAATTTCTTTTAAGGTGAAATATACATTCATTGAGCAGGGCAACAGTGGCTCGCACCTGTAACCCTAGCTCTCTTAGCAAGCTACTTAGTAAGCTAGAATTACAGGTGTGGGCTATTGTTATTTAGAGCCAGAGGATCCAGATTCAAAGCCAGCCCAGGTAGAAAAATCAGTAATACTCCATCCCCAAAACAACCAGCAAAAAGCAGGGATACTGACATGGCTCACAAGCCAGGCAAGCTCAAAACTCTTAGTTCAAGCACCTGAAACACTGGGGAGGGGTGGGGGGGAATTACATTACATCCTTTCACTGAAATTACATAAATGTTAAGAGTACTTCCACTGAGTTTTGACAAATATGTACACGTTAGTAACTCAAACTCCAGGAGTAGAGTGCTAGCCTTGAGCTGAAAAGCTGAGGGACAGGGTCCAGGCCCAGAGTTCAGGCCCCACAACCGTACCAAAAAAAAAAAAAAAAAGAATCTTTGCCTGGTCTAATGAAACACATTTTGACTAAGACTTAAACAACTCTACACAGAGTTAGTAAGTATCATTTACTGGTGATGGTTATAAGTTTATTCTAGGATTCCTTCATAGCTTTGAAAACATGAAAGAATTCCCACATATACATGTGTCTTTGTAGCAAAATAGAAAATCTGTCCATTCCTATTATCTAAAGCTAGAAAGGAAAAAAAAAATGCATTTATTTGGTCCAAACTTCAGTGTCTTTTGGGGAAGTGTGATAATAGTATTTGAACTCAATAATAGTATTGACTCCCATTTCTACACAAGTGCTCTTATCACATGAACTGTTCCACTAGTCCTGTTGGCACTGATGATTATTGAGATAAGAATCCCACTTTATGCCAGTACTGGCCTTGATCCTCCTATATGTGCTTGGATGACAGGCATGTACTACTATATTCAGGATGAAATAAGTGTCTCCAAAATTTTAACCCAGCCAGCCTTGAACCTGGATCCCCAATCTCCACCTTCCAAGTAGCTAGGATTACAGGCTTGAGCCACCACATTCAGAACTGAAGTATCTAATAGAACCTGCTATGTGCATGCTCCAACCCATCTCATATTTATTCAGTGAAAATGGTTATGACTGTTGAGCTATTGTTTACAGCAATATCTTTCTAATGCTATATTTATTCACTTTAAAATTTCTCCTTTTTATTCCTTCACTATAGCAAGAAAAATTCCACCCTGTCTTAAGACCCCCGAGACCTTTGGACGGGCGAATTTCACGACTTCTTCAAGACCGACGTCCTTTGGAGGCTATTGTCCAGGAAGGACCAAGTTCTTGCCCAGATTGTACACCTAGAGTTTTGTGTAATTTTCATACCTTCATCCCCAGTTCTGCAGAAATGATGGCCCTGAGCGATAACACAATGCCTGGCCTGGTTCACAAAACCAAAGATATTGATGAGAAGATTAAGGAAGAACGAAGTTTGCTGTCTCCCTGTACGCTTCCGACTTGCGACTTAACCAAAGACCTGACTAACATTTATGACTTAAAATCACTTCCAAAAATCACAGATACTAAAAAGACAGATGCTTTGTACTGGAGACAGCTGCCATTAAAATCTCCACCCCTACCTTACTATAAACCAAATTACCTTCAGTATGATCATCTTAAATCTTCCCTACGTGATCCACTTACTACGTGTCAAACTCCTCTCACCCTTAACTATAGAATGTTACAAAATAAGTCAAATATGGGTACTTTTGCTTTAGAAAATTTTTTAAATAAGCCAGATGAACAAGCGGACAAAGACAACGATGACACGAAGTCTCTTCTGGGTTGGATTCCTAAGGTTGAATCGGTCAAGTCTCACACCAACTTACTGGATCTGAAGAACTCTTTTTCGAAAAGTAATGCACAGAAGCAGTTCCATAATTCACTGCTGGGAGCTCACAAAGACCTCAGGGATAAACTGAATCCAGGAATGAAACATCAATTCTTTGGCCATAATTCTTATTATTTCTATAACTGAAACATTCCTTCTTCCTTTCAAAACCCAACTTCTTGCAAGAAAAAAAAATAGCAGTGTCCTTTTTTGCTGGGTTCTATTTCTAGCTTAAGCCATAGCAACCTTGTTAATAGGTTTATGTTTTCAGTAGTTTAAGTTAGGATCTAGCCAGGAACCCAGACAAACGTGATATTCTGTCTTCTTAAAAAGTTTAACAATTTATGAATAAAAAATTAGAGCCAGAAAAAAAATGAGTAGTCCGTAATCTCATTTAAAATCTACTCTAAAGAAGTTTTGTTTGGTTATATCGAAAAACAAACTTTACAACTTTGGTGGGGGGTGGGGGGGGCGGGGCAGGCAGGGATGTAAGGGGAAACAAACAAAGGAGGGAGCAACAATGCTTGATAAGAAATGTACTCATTACCTTGCTCACATAATTGTAACCCCTCTGTACAGTATTTTCACAATTAAAAAAACTTACTAATAAAAAAAAGTGGTTTTACAAATCACAGCAGGAGAAAAAAGTTTTGTCAGTCATAGGGCTTGAACTCTGGGCCTGGGCACTGACTCTGAGTTCTAGTGCTCTACCACTTGAGCCACAGTGTCACTTCTGGTCTTCTGAGTGGTTAATAGTAGATAAGGGTCTCTAGGACTTTTCTGTCTGGGCTGGCTTTTGAACCTCAATCTTCAGACCTCATCCTCCTGAGTAGCTAAGATTATAGGTGTGAGCCACCTGGGCCTGGCTTAAAGAAGTTTTTTAATACAATTTTGTTATTAGGAAGGTGTTGTACAGAGAATTTACCATTTCATAAATCAGGTAATAAGTGTAATCCTTTGTGGACAAGATCACCTCCAATTCGCTTCCTCCAATTTTCGCCCTTGTCCCTGCAACAGGTTATATAGTTCATTTAGCACTCTAAAAGATTCCAAAAATCATAAAAATGTGTACAACAAAAGTTATGTCGTAATTTTATGTGAAATAAAATGCTAAAAATAAGTCCCATTGACAAATAGCAATACAGTCTATAGCACCTTAATAAAATAAATATGTCAACATTGTCTCCTTTTTTGTGTGTGTTCCAGTTCCTAGTCCTGAGGCTTGAACTCAGGGCCTGGGTAGTGCCTGTGCTGTTTTGTTCAAGTATAGTGCTCTACTACTTGAGCCATAGCTCTATGGCTTCTCAGTGATAATTTGGAGATGAGTCTCACAGACTTTCCTTCCTGGGTTGGCTTTGAACTATGATCCTCATATCTCAGCCTTCTGAATAGCTAGGATGATAGGAGTAAGGCACCAGCACCCAGCCAACATTGTCCTTTTTGCATAAATATTTGCACAAAATAATACTAGGTAAAAAATAATACTAGTTAATACTAATAATACTGGGTAAAAATGGCAAAGCTCAAACCTCAGTTATGAATGATGGATGGTTCTACAAACTCATCACCTTATAAAATAAACCCCTTGCCCATTAATGTAGAAGTAGAAAAGGTCAGTGGAATCAGTGAAAACCAAAATGGTCTTGCAAACTTTACAGGTTATTTCCATTAGCTTCCTTAATAGACAAACAACTATTTCATTCTTTTCTCTTTTTTTCTTTTTTTTTGCCGGTCATGGGGCCTTAACTCTGGGCCTGGACACTGTCCCTCAGCTCTTCAGCTCAAGGCTAGTGCTCCACCACTTGAACCATAGCCCCACTTCCAGATTTTTCTGCTTATGTGGTGCTGAGGAATCAAACCCAGGGCCTCATGCATGCAAGGCAAGCACTCTACCACTGAGCTACCATCCCAGCCCCAACAAACAACTATTTCAATGCTCAACTTGGAAGTCTTGGTTTTTATTTTTATAACATAACTTGAAAATTATATGTCATGCAGGCAATACTTAAAGACATTAAGATTTGGTTCCAGAGCACCACAATAAAGCAAATGCCACAACCAGGCAATTTACATTTTGTTTTCACAAAGCATACAATGATGTTTATACTATTGTCTAGTTGATTTTTGTTTTTTGTTTGTTTTTTTTGGGGGGTCCGGTCGTGGGACCTGAACTCTGGGCCTGGGCGCTGTCCCTCAGCTCTTCAGCTCAAGGCTAGCGCTCTACCACTTGAGCCACAGTGCCACTTCCGGCTTTTTTCTTATGTGGTGCTGAGGAATCGAACCCAGGGCCTTATGCATGCAAGGCAAGCGCTCTACCACTGAGCCACCTTCCCAGCCCCACTATTGTCTAGTTGAGTGTGCCATACTAGTATGTCTTGAAAATAATAAATATTCCTTAATTAAAAGTAATATATTGCTAATGACCATCTGAGTCTTCATAAGTCTAGTTTAAGACTTAGTAAGTCATAGGCTGATCTTGCATGGATGTTGCTGTCTGCTATCAAGAATTTGCTTTAAATAAACCAACAATGAGTTTGTTGCGCTGTTTGACTCTTCTTTCCATGAAGGATTTCTCTGTAGCGTGGGATGCTGTTTGATAACATTTTACCCACAGCAGTCGTATCACACTTTCACTGCTTTATTAAATAAGCTTGTGTCATATTTTTCAATTCTTTGTTGTCATATCAATTATGTACATAGCATTTTCACCAGGAGATTCCACCTCAAGAAAGATCTTTATTTGTTCATCAGTAAGTTCTTTATTTGTTCATCATGATAGTGCAACATGAAAATAAGTTTCATTATGATAGTGCAACAATTCTTTTTTGTGTGTGCCAGTCCTGGGGCTTCTTGCTGTACATCTTTTGCTCAAGGCTAGCACTCAACCACTTGAGCCACAGCACCACTTCCAGCTTTTTCTGTGGATGTGGTACTGAAGACGAAACCAGGACTTTATGCATGCTAGGCAAGCACTCTTATCACTAAGCCACATTCCCAGCCCAGTGCAACAATTCTGTCACATTTTCATGCTCCATTTCTAACTCTAATGTTCTTGCTACTTCCACCTACATCTGCAGTTACTTCCTCTAACCCCTGAAAGACAGCCATGCAGGTTACAATCAACTGCTTCTGAACTCTCATTAATAATAGAGTTTGATCAGCAACCATGAATCATTAGTGTTGCGGATGGGGGTGGGGGTAGGGAAGAGGACCATATTAGGCCTTGAACTCAGGTCCTCACATTCTCATTCGGGCTTTTTTTTTTTTTTCACTCCATGCTGGTACACAACCAATTGAGCACCTCCACTTCCAATCTTTTGCTGATTGGAGATACGAGTATCCTGGACTTTCCCGTCCTAGCTGGCTTTGAACTTCAATTCTCAAATCTGTCTCCTGAGTAGCTAGGATTACAGGATTGGGCCACCAGTGCCTAGCATGCATGCTGTTAATGTCACATACAATGGTAGAAGCTTTCCAAAAAGGTTTCAATCTCCTTTGCTCAGATCCACTAGAGGAACTGATACAACAGCTGTAACCTCATGAAATTTCTTAGCCAAGCACTGGTATCTCATGCCTGTAATTCTAGCTATACAGAAGGCTGAGATCTATTCTTCTTTAATAAAGTTTCCTTTTAGTCCCAGGATGAGTTTTGCCAGATATTCTTCTTGAGATATGTTCCCAGAATGTGTTCATTTGGGGCTCTGGACAGATAATGCAAGGTTAAGAGCATGGTTAGCTACTATACCCCAGTGGGGAGTGAGACCTCAAATTACCTATTGACATTGTGCTTATACTTAGCTCCTGGCTCAGCTAATGTTCATTTTTTCCCCCTATGCTTTAGATTTTAATTTGTTTTTATTCTCATGTCACCTGTTATTCTTTTCAACTCCCACTAGAGACTACCTCTTAAATTTCTCACCACTTTTCAATACTGTTGTTGGAACAAGCGTCCAACACAGGAACTCCGGGGGGCCAAAGCATATCCAAATCATAGCAGGTAGCCCTTTGTTTAGTTATCTTCTTCTTAAAGGAAAATTAAACTTTTCTTTCATTTCCTTGAGAAACAATTACGTTCAATTTCTCAAGTGTCAAGTTCCACCTTTCTACTGTGTACATTTATGGCCTTAGAACTTCTGATATATTCAGAAGGTGAAAGAGGACTTAGGCCCTGTAGATTTTCCAACAAAACAGAAGGGAAAGAAAGGTAGATGGTATCTCTAAAGGTAGATGGTCCTCTGTAAACAAAATAATTTTTATTTGCCCTTAGAATGGATACTATGAAATGGCATTTAAAATATTTAGAAAAACAAAAGAAAAATAGTGAACCAAGGATTATAGCTAGTAAAGAGGCAAAATTTTCAGAAAAGCCAGTTTATTGGAATATAATCACTGAACCATATAGTAAGTATATGTTTTATAATGTTGGGGACAATTATATATGTACATTAATTCATATATATAATTATACATACATAAGATTATATACACATGTGTATATATATATTTTTTCTGTACATTGCTTTTCATTATGGCCTCATGCTTGGTTTTTCCCAGTGTATGGGAATTCTCAGGAACCAGAGTTTCTTTTTATTAGAAATCAGCACATGGGGTCTGGGAAGGTGGCTCAGTGGTAGAGTGCTTGCCTTGCATGCATGAGGCCCTGGGTTCGATTCCTCAGCACCACATAAGCAGAAAAAAAAAAAAGCCAGAAGCAGCGCTGTGGCTCAAGTGGTAGAGCTGAAGAGCTGAGGGCCAGCGCCCAGGCCCAGGGTTCAGGCCCCACAACTGGACGGCCCCCCCCCCAAAAAAAAAAGAAATCAGCACATGGTGTCCATTTGTTCATTATTTAAGACAGTCTTTCTCTGGACTGCAAATAGAATAAAATCAAACCCTAAAACTGTCTGAGGGTAATGGTGTTCGTGAATTCTCAGGTGATACTTTTCCCTCTCCCTCAGTAGTAAGCTGGTTCATTCCTCTTGTGGCAAATAGACTGTTTTATCCTTTATACTCAGGCATGCCAAAATTATGCAGGGATCTTCTCCAAGGTTTCCTCCAGTCCTCCACTGCCCCTCATTTGACTTCATTTTGCTGAGCTGCTAGGACAGCCTCAGATTCTTTCACTTCAGCAAAGGTTCTTAAGATAGCTCTGGAATCTGCATACTGATCACATTAGGTTTTAGTTCTTGTTCTCTGCCCTAAGCTTTCCCTCCAACCACCAGATTTGTTGGGTTATTTTTTTTTTTTTGGTACCATAACTAGAGCTTCTACTTAGGGCCTCGAACTCTCACTTGGCTTTTTCATACAAGGCTTGCACTCTACCTCTTGAACCATACCACCACTTACAGTATTTTGGTGGTTAATTGGAGATAAAAGGTTCTCTGATGCAGCTGCCCAGGCTTGCTTTGAACCATAATCCTCAGTTCTCAGCCATCTAATAGTAGTAGTACAGGCTAGGATTACTACCAGCACCAGGTTCAATCAGAAAAATTTAATTCTTTATGGCCTTAGTACACATTGTTTTTTCTTTTGTCAGTCGTGGGGCTTGAACTCTGAGCCTGGGTGCTGTCCCTGAGCTCTTCAGCTTAAGGCAAGCAGTCTACCACTTGAACCACAGCACCACTTCTGGTTTTCTAGTGGTTTATTGGAGATAAGAATCTCAAGTACTTTCCTGCCTGGGCTGGCTTTGAACCATGATCTCAGCCTCCTTCCTAGCTAGGATTACAGGCATGAGCCACCAGTGCCTGGCCTTAGTACACATTTTGACAGGAGAGATACAGAGATTTACCAGGTTTTTTTTTTAAATCAGGGGGATTTTTTTTTAATCTGTCATTCACGATGTTACTGGAAGGAAAAAAAATAAAAGGCACTTCTTTAGAATAGCTACACCTGACACAAGCCGCCATCCTAAGGGACAGATTGAAGTAGGAAGAACAGAACAGACAGTAATACAAAACAAAGCAATATACTGAATGTTCTATCCAGCCAATAATCTCGGGTATCTTGGATAAATTGTAAGCATTAGTAAATCAATTTAGTACTTGAAAGCATAAATACTATAACACAGAATGTAGAATCTGCCTTACTTAGGAACAAGTGATGTTAAGTGTTCATTATTGTTGTTCTTCCTCCATCTCTTTCAATAGCAATCTTTATCCACAATTTTCTTATAAAAAAAAAAAACATTAAAGCTGGCACCAGTGATTCAAGCCAGTAATCCTAGCTCCTCAAGAGGCTGAGATCTGAAGATCAAGGTTGGAAGCCAGCCCAGGTAGACAAACTGGAGAAACTCTTTATCTCCAATTAATCTGGAAAAAAAAAAAAAACTAGAAGTGAGAGTGTATTTCAAGTGTTAGAATACCAGCCTTGAGGGGGGAAAAGCCAAGAAAAGCAGGAGGGCCCGATTTCAAGCTCAAGTACAGTACACAACACACAGACACACAGACACACACAATTTCTTTATCTGATTTTTGTTGATTGTGGGGCTTGACCTCAGGGCCTGTGAACTGTCCCTAAGCTTTCTCCCTCAAGGCTAGAGCTCTACCACTTTGATCTACAGTGGCACTTCTAGTTTTCTGGTGGTTAATTAGAGATGATAAGAGTCTCCTGGGACTTTTCTGCCCAGGCTGGCTTTGAACCTCAATCCTCTGATATCAGCCTCCTGAGTAGCTAGGATTACTGGCACTGGCCTGGTTTGGTTTTTGATGAGGAGCACGATAGGGAAGTTTAGATTTGTACTATACCTTGAGTTACCCCTAGTCCTTGTTTGCTTTCCTTTCAAAAATTGCATTTTTGCTCAGGGTGGTGTTGGATTGTGCTTCTCCTAGTTAGATCTCCCATATAAGCTGGAATTAGAAGTGTGCATCTACCCTCATGCTTGGCCTATTTGTTGAGTCAGGTCTAACTATGTGATTAAATTATGATTCTCCCAACTTCTGCCTCTGGAGTAGCTGGGAGTACAAGCATGCACCAGGCCATAATTAAGGAAGAAGTACATTGTCTTTTGAGTATGGATAGCAATATCAGGACGTGGCCCTTTGAGAACACACTAAATTTGCAAGGTTTATTTTTTTTTCTGTTCAGATTTTTATTTAAGAAAAAAACGGGATAGTTTGTCAAAGGAACCTCATTAAGACACACACTTAAATACTCAGTATCTTAAACTCCAAAAGCCATAAAAGGTCCTAACAGTCATGATTGCTGCTATTCTATAGGAAGACTATGATAGCTGTGTGTGGTATGAAACAAAGAAGAACTTGGAATCAGGACTTGGTTCAAAACAAGCAAAAAAATCTCCATGAGTGTGGGTGTCACATACACAAATTCAACAACAGTGGATTACATACTATGCAATGAAGCCTACAATGTTACATATACATGATATATTGTCATTACATCCTACTATAATTATTGTATTATTTTTATTAGTGTACAAGGGGGCTTGTGACATTTCCACGCATGTATACAATATATCCTAATCAACTTCACCCTCTATACCACGCTCTCTTACTCCCTTCCGGCTTCTTAAACAATTTCAGGCAGCTGATGGAGCCTCACGCCTGCAATCCTAGTTACTTAGGAGGCTGAGAGGATGGAGGTCAAAAGCCAGCCAGAGAAGCAAAGTCCATGAGGTTCTTATCTCCAATGAACCAGCAAACAGCTGGAAGTGGCGGTGTGGCTCAAATGGCAGAACGCCATTTTTGACCAAAAAAATAAAAATGGAGACCTCCAGGCCCTGAGTTCAAGCCCCAGGACCAGCACACACTCGCACCCCATCAGCAGGCCCCGCTGGTCTCTGTTCAAGCCGGCAAACAAGCGACTTTGACCTTAGTTATGCTCACCTGCCCGCCACGGTTAGCCCAGCCCCCTCCCCCTGGCAAGCCCCCAACAAAGCCTGCTTTGGGGTGCCGGCACCCCATCTCAACTGTGTAGTAAGCACGCGGTGGGGGGTAAAGGAACCGACTGGAAACGGGGCAGGGGAGGAAGAAGGGCGACTCTGAAGCCTTAAGTGGAAGCGGTAGGAATCAAGCCCGCCGTGTCAGGAGGGCCGGAAGGACCGTGAATCCTCCGGATCTCCGCGGACCCCGGGGCGAGTCCAGCCCTCCCTCCGTGCCGGGACACCGCGGCCGATCTCCGCGGGGGAGGGCCGGGACGCCGGCCGGGGAGGCCCGCCGGCGCGGACCGCGCCCGCCCCGGACTGGGGACCACGCGAGGGCCGGAAGAGGACTTCACGCGGCCGGGAAAGCAGGCGGGGCCAGAGCCCGGTCACGACTGCGGGTCTAACTTCGAGTCTGGAAGCAGGCGTTCCCCTCGGGAGCCCGGGTGGGGCCAGCTCCGGAAGTTGTGGCCGATCCGGGGTAAAGGGCGCAGGCTGACTGGAGGTAGATTGGAGACTTCCAGGTGCCTCCGGGCGACGCCCTTCAGCCACCCGAACCCCCGCCACACGTGCCACTTCCCGTGCGCAGGCGCACGGAGGCCGCAGGGTGACGTCATCCTCCAAGCACGCTCCCGACGTCCAACTTCCTAGGACCCGTCGCGCTTAGGGCCGGGCAAGCGAGGCCTCCAGAGAAAGGGCACCCACCAGGCGCATCCTATCCTGCTAGCAGGCACACAAGCGCGCAGCCCGCCGGCGCCCATGCTGGAGCCAATTAGATTCCGCTACGTCATCACGTCCCAGCCGGTTCGGCCGAACGTCGGGCCGTGAGAGGGCAGCGCGAGTGCGGTTGCACTGACAGCGGTACATAGGCGCCGGCCGGCGTGTCCTTGGGCTAGATCGCGGGACGTCTGCCTGCGGAGCTCTTGTCCTTGCTGTGATAACGAGGAAAGAGCGGTGAGCCTGGGGCGTGGAGAGGCAGAACTGCGGGAAACGTAAACCTGGGAGATGGGCCGGGTAGCGCGGGCGAGCCGAGGTGGCGGGCGGGCAGGCAAGGCCGGGACCGGCACCCGAGCCGAGCCAAGGCGAGCCGGGTCCGGGGGCGGGAGAGGTGAGGGTGTCCGGCCTAGGGTGCAGCGGAATTCCCGCTAGGAGCGGGTACGATCGCTGGGCCGGAGGCAGCGTGGATGCGGAGCCGAGGAAGACGCGGGTGCTCCCGCTGCCGGAGGCGCCGGGCTGGACTTCCTCCCGGAGAGCCCGCGCTCGAGAGGCTGCTTCCCCTGGAGGAAGCGGTCAGCTTTTTCCTCTGCCAACGCATCCCGACCGACGGGTCCCAGCAGCCTTCTCCAAAGGGATGGATGGGCGACCTCGTGGTCATCCCACGGGGCTCTCATAGGTGAAGGGTGGGGACGGCCCTGTCCCCCTCAATGACTGGAGTTTCACAGGTGACCTGTTCAGGCAGGTCTCTTTTTATCTAATTTTTCCGTGCAGGTTCTGTGGCTTGAACTCAGGGCCTGGACGCTCTTCCTAAGCTTTTTTGCACAAGGCTGGCGGCTGTACCACTTGAGCTCCACTTAGGACTCTTGACTCTATCTCTCCCTCTCTCTCCCTGTCTCTCTGTCCTTAAGACATAAAAGAGTTTAGTGGACTTTACTGGGTCGGTTTCTAACTGTGATCCTTAGATCTTAGCCTCCCTAAGTAGCTAGGACTACCGGGTGAACCACTGGTCCCCAGCCAGTCTCTTTTGCAAATTGATGTGTCTTGTCTTACATACAAAGAAAAGGAGCATTAAATTGTAGCATAGATAAATTGGCCTTCTGAAAAGTTGGGTGTTTAGTAGTTTTGGTTTACTATAATTTTAATACAACTTTAGGTTTGTGACCTTTTTTTTTTTTTGACCTTGACCTCATCTTTTGAAACTAAAGATTGAGCCAGGTTCCAACTTTTACCTACTTGGGCCTGAACATCTATTCCTGTACTATCCTGTAGACATAAAGATCCTTTTTTTTTTCTTTTGTTTTTAAGGACTTTCTCCTAAATCGTGTTTTTTAGCATGAAGGAGTAATGGAAATGTACCAAGTAAAACGAGATTCCTTCTAATACTGAGTGACTATAGGTTTTCACTGCATTTGTTGCTTGGCAAAAAAATTACTTTGGGGTCTTTTTTTATTTTAGAATTGAAAATGGGTGATGTTGAGAAAGGCAAGAAGATTTTTGTTCAGAAGTGTGCCCAGTGCCACACCGTTGAAAAGGGAGGCAAGCACAAGACTGGGCCTAATCTCCATGGTCTGTTTGGTCGGAAGACGGGTCAAGCAGCTGGATTCTCTTACACAGATGCCAACAAGAACAAAGGTACAATAATAAATTGTACAGCACAAATTGCATATGGCAGACTGTTACCAGGAGTGTAAAACCCCTACTAATGCATCCTTTTTGTGTTTAGGCATCACCTGGGGAGAGGATACACTGATGGAGTATTTGGAGAATCCCAAAAAGTACATCCCTGGAACAAAAATGATCTTCGCTGGCATTAAGAAGAAGGGAGAAAGGGCAGATTTGATAGCTTACCTCAAAAAAGCTACAAATGAGGAATAGCCACTGCCTTAGTTATTTATTGCAAAACCACAATGTCTCATGGCTTTTTAATGTGTACCATAATTCAATTGATTTCTAATATCAGATTTCAGATCATGAATGGCTGGCAGAATATTTTTGGACAGTCCTGATTTAAGTAAAACTGGCTTGTGGCTAAGTGAATATGATCTTTAAAAAAATAGTCACTTTTTCCCCCCTTCTGTCATATGATTGGACTTACTAATGTTCAGTTTTTCAGCAAGGTAGGGAATAATACCATCTCCAAATCTGTTAAAGATTGGTTTTATATTCAGATTTATATGGCTAATTAGGAGAACGTCATTAAATACTGAGGAAACCCCTTTACTGTCTCAGAATCAAGCAAAGCTAACCTGTTAAAGGTAATGGCTGAAGATGAAGAACAATGTCTCTATTTTTGGTCCTGACTACACCAATTTAATTAGAATTACCTTTCTCTGAAATCTGCCTTTTACTTATTGAAAGGCATTTTAGTGTGGCTTATGTATAAATGTCAAATAAAGAATATTTAGCACTTGTCACATTTTATAGTTGGTCTATAAGTACAGATGCTTTTAAAAGTGACTGATAAGATACAATACGGACTTTATTTTTGAATTCTTTACTAAGACAGACCAAGTTATAATTCTGGATTTTCTTAATGTAGCTGTTCAGAAACAAAATTGTGGAACTACTGTGTATGTGTGATTGATAGTGGTGCTTTTGCCAACTTCTTAGAGAAAGGGTTTCAGGTAGAGGAGATAATTTGTAAATTATGTGGCCATAAGACAAGATAATTAAAGATAAATATTACATGATCTTTTGGTTGTGCTTGGTTTACTGACTGATGCCAGAACTTATTGTTAAAAGCTACAGTAACCCTGAATATCAGTGCAGCAGTGTTTCAGTCACCTGACTAGATTCAACGGTCTTGGGTCTTATAGGTCAACCAGAACTAGGCTATAACTTAATTTGTAGAATGAGTTTTTTTGGCCAGAGTTATACAAAATAAGCTTCTGATGTGTAGAAGTAAACTACCTATAGATCATTTTATATACCATGTGTGACTTAGACACATAAAGAATACTAAGTCAAATCTGTTACTGTTGGTGAAACTCTTGTCTTTGTGGGATGGTGAGAAGGCTGGGAAGAGGACTCCTTAGTGGTATTCAAGCAGATAACACTAGGTTTATACTGATTATTGGGTTCCAGATTATTTTGGTTAGATTTTGGTGTATTTAAGAAATTAGTCATACCCTAAGCCAGCCTATCTCTTAAAAGTCTCAGGATGTTGAAGCTAGAAGAGATCTTTGATGTGCATCTATTATACAGATAAAAGGTGAAGTTAACCTAAGCTATATAACCAAAGAACAGCCAAGATCAGAACCAGGGTACCCTGACTCGTTTTAGTTAGAATCTTCTGTTCCTAGACACAGTAATGAACTTTTTCTCCTATTCGCTAGAAATGCAGCTATGTTCCACTTGAGAATATTTAATGTGTATGTAAGCTTGAGTTTAACATCTTAGATTTACTTAACATTCTTGAATAGTGTAGAGAATATGCTGAGCATGACACTAGAAAAATTGTGCATAAGAGCAGTGTGTGTTAATAGACAATAGCCTGTAAGCACTATGATTCATTCATGCCAACACTAAGGAGACTGAAACAGCATGATCCTAAGCTCAAGGCTATATAATGAGCTGCTGACCAGCCTAGCCTCAAGTTCCTGATACCAAAGAAAGAACAAAGTTGAGTAGTAACAAATTGTATAGTCCACAAATCCTAGTCTTTCTTTTTTTGGGTACTGGTGCTTGAACTTGGGATCTTAAACTCTTGCTTGGCTAGTATGCTGCCACTTAGGCCAAACCACTTCTGGCTTTTTGCTGGTTGGAGATAATTCTTTTGTTGTTGTTCGGGTTTTTTTTTGTTTGATTTTTGGCTGGTGCTGAAGCTTGAACTAGGGCCTAGGCACTGTCCTTGAACGTTTTTTGCCCAAAGCTAGTCCTCTACCACATGAGCCATACCTTCACTTTCTTTGGTGAATAATTGGGAGGTGAGAGTCTCATGGACTTTCTTGCCCTGGCTGGTTTTGAACTGTGAGTCTCAGATCTCAACCTCTTGAGTAGCAGGTATGAGCCACCAGCACCCAATCCTAGTCTTTTTTCTTTCTTTACTATGTGGCATGTTAAAAAAACAAAAAATCGCTTGTTCCTTGGTTTAGATCTGCTTGGCCTGTCTGAATAACAACCCTAAGCTATGTACCAGTTGCTCTTTTCTGTGAGCTACTCTGAAGACAGATCGGAGAATTGAGGGTTGAAGCCTGCCAGCACAGGTGTAGCCAATAAACTCTTATCTCCAATTAACCAACAGAAAACTGGAAGTGGAAGCATTGCTCATAAGTACCAGCCTTAAGTAAAAATCCAACCAAAAGCATGAGACCTGAGTTCAAGCCTCAATACTGACAAACATGTACAAAACCAAAAACTCACTTTGCCATTTGGCAGATAAGTCCCTACTTAAAGGAGTCTTTGAATAACAGGTGTAAAAATCCACTAATTATGATAAGCACTAAAAGCTTCACATTTTATCAAATAACTTGAAAATTCCATAGCAAAAAAATTAACTTCGATGGTTGGCAGTAGTAACCTGTGTCAAATCCATTGACTGATAATATAGGTTTGAGACCCTTGATCACTCATTTTTTTCATCTCTCTTGCTTTAAGTTCTTTTTGCATTTGTGTTGAGCAAAGCAGCATAAAAATCTTTATACACATGTAACTGAAATAATGTTACTAATCTCAATGCATATATTAGAATAACATTTCTCCAAATTCTCATTTCTTAACACAAATCACTTTGTACCAATAGGTGTATTCACATTACACTTCATCTTCACCACTTAATACAGCGTGCAGGAGAGGTGCTGCTCCTCTTATAGCTCAGCCTAGTACTGCAAAAGGTCACTAGGATTCATTACCTGAGTGGTAGTATCATGTGTACTGACACTTGTATTTCCACGGTACCTTCTAGAACTCCATGTAAACTAGATCATCATTTGCACACTTCTCTAATAGAAGCTGGGCTTCTCTGAAACCATCACAAGTACAGCCTGTCCATT
Source organism: Dipodomys ordii (assembly GCF_000151885.1). Classification (NCBI taxonomy): domain Eukaryota; kingdom Metazoa; phylum Chordata; class Mammalia; order Rodentia; family Heteromyidae; genus Dipodomys; species Dipodomys ordii. Next base: position 9,078,225 of record NW_012267292.1, read on the forward strand.
CTTGCACACTGTCTACAACAGAGGCATCATTATGGCCTCCTCCAGATTATCACTTCCTGTTAATCAGTTGTATAAGGATGAAATTCCTGACATGTATGTATATGGGCCCTTGCTATCATTTCTGCACGTCTGAACCATCATTACAGCCTGAAGAAGTGTGGCTGCAGCTCTGGGCCATCCAGGCAGACAAATCTGAGAGACCCTTGCTTCCAGCTAACCAGCAAAAAGTGGAGTTGTGGCTCAAGTGGGAGAGCACCAGCCTTGAGCAGAAAAAGCTAAGATACAGTGTGCCCAGGCCCTAAGTTCAAGCCCAATTACCAGGCCCCCCCCCAACAACAACAACATCCAGGTCCCCATCATTATTTTGTGGCTTCCCTCATCTAGGCTTTAGAGTTTTTGTTATGTTTTTTTTTATTTTTTATTGTGAAAATACCATACAGAGGGGTTACAGTTACATGAGCAAGGTAATGAGTACATTTCTTATCAAGCGTTGCCTCCTCCTTTGTTTCCCCTTCCCATCCCTTCTCATCCCTCCCCCACCTGCCCTGCCCCAATCCGGCCAATGTTGTTAAGTTCGTTTTCCAACATAACGACTTGTACATCTCATTGTTGCAATGGGTCCACCTGTATCCCTATTTAAACGGTTTGTTTTTGCCCTTCCCCCCACAAATTATACCAACATCATGTATTTGATGATGAAAGCAGGGGTTATACCGTGGGGGAGAGACATACAAAGCAACACAAAAATCATAATATTTTATAAATCATTTTATAAATATGTTAGAAACAAACGCAAGAAAGAAAAAACACTTGAATACTTATCTTAGGGTTCATTTCACCTAACATCTTTTTTGTTTTTTGAAGGCGGCCCGGTTGTGGGGCCTGAACTCTGGGCCTGGGTGCTGTCCCTCAGCTCTTCAGCTCAAAGCTAGGGCTCTACCACTTGAGCCACAGCACCACTTCCAGCTTTTTTCTTTTTGCTTATGTGGTACTGAGAATCAAACCCAGGGCCTCATGCATGAAAGGCAAGTGCTCTACCACCGAGCCACCTTCCCAGCCCATCCCTAACATCACCTTATCTGACCTTTTCTGCTTGTCTCAGACATATACTAGTTATTGCAAATAAGGGAAACCATGGGACCTATGTTTCTTTAAACAGTTGTGCTGGTAGCTTTAGTATGGTCTTGTTTGTGATCATTTGGGTTGTTTTATATTTTTAAATCACTGCGGTACCCTCTGCATGCTATGTCACCTGAGCTTCCTTTCATGGCATCTGCTCTGTGAAATGCCTGGGAGCAGCCTGGCCATCTGCTTCCTCATTCACAACTGAGCTTTCAAGAGAGAATCACACACTTATACAGTGGGCACCATCTCTGAGTCAGCTGAGCCAGTAAAAACCCTGGGAAACGTGCCTTTTCTCTGTCCTTCCTTTCCCAGTCTTGTGGTTTTCATAGATGACTGTCTTCCTCCAGCTATCTCTTCCCACCCTCCGTCTCAAGTCAGATGGCCTTGCTTCCCATTTTGGATACAAATTCTCTGTTCTAAACCACAACAAAGGCTTTTGCCCCTGCCCTACACCTTGAACAGTGTTGTTCTAATTTAGAGATGGTACAGAATGTTCAATGACATCTTGATAGGAGCACCAAATGCTAGAAATGCCTGCACAGTTAGCCTCATATCCCTTGCCAACCTCCTATCTTCTGCATTCCTCTGGTACTGAAGCCAGAGGAGCCACACACCTGCTTTCCTTTCAGTGCACTAACTTTGCATACAAGCCATGCTTCAACAATTCAGATGTGCTGTATATGTAAGTTCTAGAAATGAAAGCTTTTCTTAGTCAGCTTACATTTAGTGAAGTTGTGCCTATTCCCACCTAAATTGGGCATGTAAAGTACAACCAGACCAAGAGATGACAAATCTTTTGCTCAAGGCTAATCAATACCACTTGAGCTCCAGCTTTTTCTGTGATTAATTAGAGATAGTCTCACAGACTTTCCTGCCTGGGCTGCCTTTGAACAGCAATCCTCAGATCTCAAACTCCTGAGTAGCTAGGATTACAGGCATGAGCCACCGGCGACCAGCTTCAAATGCTTTTTTATTAGTGAACTTTGGATGTAAACAGCCCAGGAATCTCAGCCCTCTATTGACACTGAATAGTGGAATCATATATTAACTTTTGTGTACCTTAGATTCATATCTAATTAATATAATTTTATTAGCCCACTAGTTATATTAGCATGTCTGGCCCTCAGTAAAAACTCAGAAGTTAGCTCTGTGTGTGTGTGTGTGTGTGTGTGTGTGTGCGCGCGTGCTCACGCCAGTGTTTTGAGGCCTCACACTTACTTTTTTTTTTTTTTTGGGTCTGGTCGTGGGGCCTGAACTCTGGGCCTGGGCACTGTCCCTCAGCTCTTCAGCTCAAGGCTAGCACTCTACCACTTGAGCCACAGCGCCACTTCCGGCTTTTTTCTTATGTGGTGCTGAGGAATCGAACCCAGGGCCTCATGCATGCAAGGCAAGTGCTCTACCACTGAGCCACCTTCCCAGCCCCACACTTTCTTTTTTCTCAAGGCTATTATTGCTCTACCACTTGAGCCATATGTCCACTTCTGACTTTTGCTGGATAGTGGGAGATAAAGTCTCACATCTGTCTGCCTGGACTGGCTTCAAACCTTGATGCTCAGATCTCAGCCTCCTCAGTAGCTAGGACTATGCTCGTGAGCCACCAGCACTTAGCACAGTAACAGCATCTTGCTGTGTCTTTCAGAGTACTAATATATCTATAAAAGGACAACATTGTCCAACCTCTGTAGTATAGCTAGTGGGTCAATTGGAAGTCAGAAAATCTTCTTTAAAACAATCTGACTTGGGCTGGGAAGGTGGCTCAGTGGTAGAGTGCTTGCCTTGCATGCATGAGGCCCTGGGTTCGATTCCTCAGCACCACATAAAAAGAAAAAAGTGGAAGTGGCACTGTGGCTCAAGGGGTAGAGCGCTAGCCTTGAGCTGAAGAGCTGAGGGACAGTGCCCAGGCCCAGAGTACAGGTCCCATGACCAGACACAAAAACAAAAAAAAAAACAAAAAAACAATCTGACTCAGCAAAGAGACTTCCCCTTTACCTCTTGCCCCACCTCCCCTCCTGCCTGATGCCCTGATAGATGGTTGTGCTTTTCTGGAAGCCATCTTGGATTAGTGGTACCTCTAAGGATGGCAGAATGGAAAGGTGTTGACATGCATATTGATGATAGGTGAACTGCCATACTTCTTCACCAGTTTGAGAAACTTCCTGCTTAAACCATTGTAACTTTAGTATCCATTGTATGCATCTCATTTTAATCCTGATATACCACCCACCCCCTCATAAAATATTGTCCCCTAAAATTTCAACATATGTTTATATTTTTTCCCTTGGTAACAGTCAAAATCACGACTTGAGCAGTACACATGCCAGTGACTTCATATCTATGTCTACAGGCCAAATTTGTCTCGAAAAGTCACATATTTAATTGTCTTTAGACATCTTGATTTGATCCCTCAGACATACTGTGATTAGCTGAAATAATTACTTGAACCCTAATCCCTGAAAACTACTTGGTACTTTATGAATGTAATTAAGGATTCTTTATTTGTGTATGTGTCTATGCCAGTACTGGAACTTGAACTCAGAGCTTGGATACTGTCTCTTACCTTTTTTACTCAAGGCTGGTGCTCTACCACTTGAGCCACACCTCCACTTCCAGCTTTTTGCTAGTAAATTGGAGAAAAGAGTCTCATGGATTTTCCTGCCCAGGCTGACTTTGAACCACAGTCCTAAGATTTCAGCCTCCTGAGCAGCTAGGATTACAGGTGTGAGCCACTGGTTCTTGGCTATATTTATGATCTTGAGATGGGAATTTATTCTGGTCTATTCAAGTTTAGGCAATTACAAAGTGCCATACAGCTGTACACCAACATCCCAAGCCAGAAGAGAGCTGGAGGCCCAGAATTCAAGCCCCAGTCCTGTCACAAACACACAAAAAGGTCCTTATAAATGAAGGAAAAGAGAACAGAGTCAGAAAAGACAATGTGACCAAGGAAACAGATTGGACTGATGTGACCATAAGTCAATGAATGCCACCAATTTCTAGAGGCTGGAAGAGGTGGGCCACCAATTCCTCTTTTGTCCATAAGGAACCAGCTCTAATGGTACTGTGATTTTAACCTGCAAAGGACTCCCAATTTTGGACCTCTGACCTCCAGAACCATAAGAGAATAAAGTTTAAAGTAACTTGTTAAAATAGCTATGGAACATCAATGCAGGCACCTCAAAACTTATATCAACAAATGAAATTAATTTACTTTCCCCTCAAACCTGATCTTCTATTTCCTATCTTTGTTAGTAAATCACACAAAATGGAAATTAGTCATATTGAAGTAGACACAGTTACCCCTCTCTAGTAACTATGTTCCTTTCAAAGGACATTTTGGGGCATATGGCCCTGTGGGGTTGCTCCTGGGTTGGGGGTGGACTAGGTGAGGCTATCTGAATCGATAGCACAGAAGCCCACCAGGCATTTAAAAAATAATAATACACAAGGGGTAGTAACAGAATGTCATGATTTCTGTACAACTAGAAAGGAATTGCCAGCTAGGCTCTAGTGGCTCAGGCCTATAATGTTAGCTACTCAAGAAGCTGATATCTGATATCTGATCCTCATTCAAAACCGGTGGGAACAGAAAAGTCTGAGACTCTTATCTCCAATGAACCACCAGAAAACTGGAAGTGGAGCTGTGGCTCAAAGTGGTAGAGTGCTAGCCTTGAGCAAAAAGAGCTCAGGGATAGTGTCCAGGCCCTGAGTTCAAGCACCATGACCAACAGTAAGAAAGAGAGACAGAAAGAAAGACAGACAGAAAGACAAGAAGAAAGAAAGGCAGGAAAGAAAGAAAAGCAGGAAAGAAGGAAAGATAAGCAGGCAGGAAAGGAAAGAGAGAAGGAAAGAGAGAAAGAAAGAAAGAGAAAGAAAGAAAGAAAGAAAGAAAGGAAGGAAGGAAGGAAGGAAGAAGGAAGGAAGGAAGGAAGGAAGGAAGGAAAGAAAGGAAGAAAGGAAGGAAGAAGGAAAGAAAGAAAGAAAGAAAAAGATGAGGGAGGGAGGGAGGAAGGGAGGGAGGAAGGAAGAAAAAAGGATGAGAGAAAGAGAGAAAGAGAAAGAAAAAGGAATTTCCCACCTGCTCAGAAGTTGACATCAGCCCACTTGACTTTTTGTATATCTGATTAATGTCTATTAATGTCTATTTTGGGGGGGTCCAGTCGTGGGGCCTGAACTCTGGGCCTGGGCACTGTCCCTCAGCTCTTCAGCTCAAGGCTAGCGCTTTACCACTTGAGCCACAGCGCCACTTCCGGCTTTTTTCTTTTTGCTTATGTGGTGCTGAGGAATCGAACCCAGGGCCTCATGCATGCAAGGCAAGCG
>NW_012267292.1:9086466-9150367 GCF_000151885.1 Dipodomys ordii
AGCCGGAAGTGGCGGTGTGGCTCAAGTGGTAGAGCACTAGCCTTGAGCTGAAGAGCTGAGGGACAGTGCCCAGGCCCAGAGTTCAGGCCCCACGACCGGATCCAAAAAAAAAAAAAAAAGGCTGAGTGAGGATGGGAAGGCCTAAGTTCAAGCTTCAGTGCTGGATGACTACAGTTTATGAAAATGTGTATTTCAAAATTGCTGAAAGGAGATTTGAATTTTTTATTTATTTTTATGTTTTATTTTTGTCAGTCATGGGGCTTGAATTCAGGGCCTGGGCACTGTCCTTGAGCTCTTTAGCTCAAAGCTACCACTTGAGCCGCAGTGCCATTTCTGGTTTTCTGGTGGTTTATTGGAGATAAGACTGTCATAGACTTTTCTGCCTAGGCTGGCTTAGAACCATGATCCTCATATCTCAGCCTCCTTAGTAGCTAGGATTACAGGTGTGAGCCTCCAGCACCCAGCTGAAATATTTTCATCATGAAAAAGTGACAAGCAGGTGAAGTGATGTTATTCAGCTTCCTTTAATCTTGCCAAAATGTATACATACTTCCAAAGAGCACATGGTACCCTATAAACACATGCAAATATTATGCTTCAGAATTAGTCTGTGGCTAAGAAAACACAAAGCATATTGGAGGTCTTAAGTTGCTTGTTATATCTAAAAAAGGACAGCAAAGAGATTCTTGGTTTATCAATTCATTTGCCAGGAAGGTCTAAGTAACCGCCAAATCCATTATGGCTTGAATATGAAACCCACAGGCTCATATGTTGAATGCTTACCCTCAGCTGGTGGTGCTGTTTTGGGGGGCTGTGGAAACATTGGGTGGGGGGGCTGACTGGGAGATGTAGACCCCCGAGGACATGCTGTTGAGGACTGTAACTGGGCCAGGTCCCTTCCTTTCCCCAACCATGAGATGCGTAGTTATTGCTATATGATTCTGCTGCTATGCAGCACAGGACCAGAATCAACAGAGCCAAGAATGTAGGTTGGAACCTTAGTTCTTTGAAACCATGTGTTAAGATAAATCTTTCCTTCTTTTAAGTAGATAAACCTCAGGTGTTTTGTTACAGTGACGGAAAGCAGGCTAACACAGCTAGACAGTGTTAGGGTTGTCTCTTAACTCTAAAAAGGAAAAAAAAAAAGATTTACTTCACACATGCCCATTTAAATTTTTCCTAAATTTACAGAGAAAGTAAGGGAATAGAGAGAAGCCATGAATTATATTAACTGGGTTTCTTCTACATAGTTGGAAATGCTGGGCTATGTTCTTTTTGCAGTCATAGGAAGTAGTTACTGTGTATTCCAGAAACATCTATAATCTTTTGTCCCCACTTTTCTCCCAGTCTGAATCCCTGGAGGACACAGCTTGTGTTCTATTTATCTCTGTGGCCCTCATAGTCAGTATGCTATTTAGAAGTAAGAAATTAATAAATAGCCGGGCACCAGTGGCTCATGCCTGTAATCCTAGCTACTCAGGAGGCTGAGATGTGAGGATCACGGTTCAAAGCTAGCCAGAGCAGGAAAGTCTCTGAGACTCTATCTCCAATAAAACATTAGAAAACCAGAAGTGGCACTGTGGCTCAAAGTGGTAGAGTACTAGCCTTGAGCTGAAGAGCTCAGGGACAGTGCCCAGACCCAGAGTTCAAGTTCCATGACAAAGAAAGAAAGAAAGAAAGAAAGAAAGAAAGAAAGAAAGGAAAGAAAATAATAAATATTCCATGAATTAACATGCATGGTCTTCCCAATTATATTTTTTTGTTGTTTTATTGTTTTGTCGGTAGTGAGGCTTGAACTCTGGGCCTGGGTACTGCCCCTCAGTTCTTCAGCTCAAGGCTAGCATTCTACCACTTGAGCCACAGTGCCACTTCTGGTTTTCTGCTGGTTTATTGGAGATAAGTCTCACGGACTTTCCTGCCCGGGCTGGCTTTGAACCTCAATCCTCAGATCTCAGCCTCCTGAGTAGTGAAGATTACATGCATGAGCTACTCAAGAGTCCCAATTACAATTTAAGTTGTGTGGTAGTACAGTCAGGTACAGTCATCTCCTGATTTTTCTTTCCCAGTCCTGGAGCTTGAACTCAGGGCCTGAGCTTTATTTGCTCAAGGCTAGTGCTCTACCACTTGAGCCACAGCACTGCTTCTGGCTTTTTCTGTTTATGTGGTACCAAGGAATTGAATCCAGGGCTTCATGCATATTAAGCAAGCATTCTGCCACTAAGCCACCTTCTCAGCCCTCCTGAATTTTTATTCTGCATGCTGCAGTTAATCTTATTTGATTACATGATCTGGAATTCATAGACTCCCTCAAGAATTGAAGTCTTCCATTGCAACAATGAGATGTACAAGTTGTTATGTTGAAAACGAACTTTACAACTTTGGTGGGGGGGAAGCAGGGAGGATCGGGTGGGGGGGAGGGTGGGAAGGGATGGGAAGGGGAAACAAAGGAGGAGGCTACAATGCTTGATAAGAAATGTACTCATTATCTTGCCTATGTAATTGTAACCCCTTCGAACAGTATTTTCATACACACACAAACATGTTAAAAAAAAAGAATTGAAGTCTTGGGGCTGGGAAGGTGGCTCCGTGGTAGAGTGCTTGCCCTGGGTAGAGTGAGGCCCTGGGTTCGATTCCTCAGCACCACATAAGCGGAAAAAGCCGGAAGTGGTTCTGGGTAGAACCACTAGTGGTAGAGCGCTAGCCTTGAGCTGAAGAACTTAGGTACAGTGCCCAGGCCCAGAGTTCAGGTCCCATGACTGGCAAAAAAAAAAAAAAGAGAGAGAGAGAGAGAGAGAAAAGAAAAAAAGAAAGAAAGAAAAACATTGTTACCAAAAAGACTTCTGAAAATAGTTCCATTCAGCCAGATTAACAGGCCTGCCCCGGTTTACAGAAGTTTTTGGGTCTCCAATCTACTATGCTGCCATTAACCTGACTCTTCTTTTGGTCTTCAATTCTTTTATGGCTTCTCTACCATTGTTATTGACTAGCTGATCCTTCCCCACTCAATAACTGTCAACCTTGTTAGTTCTTACAATAGAAATTAAGGTGTGTGTGTGTGTGTGTGTGTGTGCGTGTGTGTGTGTGTGTGCATGTGTGTGTGTGTGTGTGTGTGTGTGTGTCCATGCTGGGCTTGAACTCAGGGTCTAAGTGATGTCTCTAAGCATTTTTATTCAAGGCTGGTGCTCTGAGCCACACAGCTCCATTTCTGACCTTTTTGGTGGTTAATTAGAGATGAAAGTCTTAAAGACTTTCCATAGGCTGACTTCAAACTGGGATCTTTAGATCTCAGCCTCCTGAACAGCTAGAATTACAGGCATGAGCTGCCTGTGCCTGGCCAGGAACCATTTTTTTTTATAGCAAAGTCACTTTACAGGTCTTCAGCTTCCCCATTTCTATCCTAATTGGTGGTTTACTTTTATTCCAGAAACAGCTGCAGCCTGTGTTCATGAGCTGGCAGCTCTTGGAAGGTTCTTTCTCTAGGAAGCTGTTGGTGGCATGTTTGATAAGAGCCTTACACAATGTTCAAATTAAGCATTTATTTATGCTATCTGAAAGAAAAGTTAGAAGAATTTCATGTCTGTATCTAATTTGTCCAGTTCTGGTTAGTAGGTCCTGGATATTTGCTTGGGATTTACTACTGAGCAAGGTGTAAATGATGAATAGCTAACCTTCTCACTGAGATTATGGAGGTTTGTGAATCTCTCTCTTCACAGTGAGTTTCCTGTCTCTAACTAAAAAATCTGTCTTAGAGGTTTTTCTTCCTAATGGAGTCTAAAACTGTGACTCTTTGTAAATAACCCTCTACCAGAACAATACTTTCTTTCTTCTCTTAGAATCACCCAGTATGGTAACTTCATAGTAATAATTATTTTCACATCGCCTTGATTTGCCTTTGCATATTTGTTCTGATTTCTTCCTAAAAGAATCCATATAAACTGCCAACCACTGGTGGCTCATACCTATTGTCCTTGCTACTCAAGAAGCTGAGATCTGAGGATCATAGTTCAAAGCCAGCCCAGATAGCAATCTATGAGACTGTGACCTCCAAATAACCAGCATAAAGAATCAGAAGTGGAGATGTGACTCACTTGAAAGGGTGCTAGAGCAAAAACGCCAAGCAAGAGTTTAAGGCCCTGAGTTCAAACCCCACTACGGGCACGCACACCTGTGTGCAAACACACACACACTTATACACAATCCATATGAATTTTAAATGAACATTCTATAGGCTCTTAATATTTTACATAACTCTCTCATTTAGTTCTCTTACCAGCCTTCTGAAGTAGATATGAGTTCTTTTTTTTTTTTTTTTGGATCGGTCATGGGGCTTGAACTCTGGGCCTGGGCACTGTCCCTCAGCTCTTCAGCTCAAGGCTAGCTCTCTACCACTTGAGCCACAGCACCACTTCTGGTTTTCTGGTGGTTTATTGGAGATAAGAGTCTCAGGGACTTTCCTGCCTTGGCTGGCTTTGAACCTGATCCTCAGATCTCAGCCTCCTGAGTAGCTAGGATTACAGGCGTGAACCACCAGCACCCAGCTTAGTAGATATGAATTCTGTTCCGTAGATTAAAATATTAAGAGCTTTGCAGGTCTAAACAGTTACCCATGTCTGCATTTCTGGTGATTACAGAAAGGAAGTCTTCAAGCTTAGGCTATCAGTAGCTTCCCCCTTGGACCCGCCTGTGTGGAGTCTTTTTTCAGGCTCTTGGAGTATGCGATGTATCATTTGGGGAATCATAGAAGGGTAAAAATAACTTCTCGCTTTCCCCTCTCCTTTCTCACCCTCTCCAACTCCGCCTGCCCCTTACTTATTCGATGCAACTACTTGGGTTCTCTCTGTTTTCATCCACGGGCAATAGCCATAAGATATTTAATGCTTAATATATAAAAATACCTCTTGGAAGCCTGAAAAGCTAATTTAAGTTTATATACCTTAGCAGCACGTTACTGGAGCAGATAAGATTTGGGGGCTTCAGGGGAAGAAAATAAGAACAGTGTTGGAGAGAGAATGGAAGGGAAAATAATGATCTGAAGAAATTTAAGCTTTACTCTACTTTTCCAGGCACTGAATGGGTGTACATATAGCTTTGGGGCATAAGAGCTGTTAGCCAAATTCTGATACTTCCCATCCAGTAAAAGACACATTTTCAAATACTCTCGGCACATCATGGAGTCAGTCGTGCTTGGTCACAGTTAACACAAGAGGGCGATAGACTCCACAACAATGTACAGGCCACTGCAGTCCATGCAAAACATCACCTGTATTTACAGTTTCTTCCTAGTAATACTGTTTAAATCAAGCTCAATCTACTGCTAATTTCGTAGATACCGATCTCATTTTTAATTGTATGATCTTATTGCCTCTAAGACTTGTCAGTCTCTACATTGCATATTTTAAAAGTTCTAACATCAAAAAGCCAGTCAGGCACGTGGGCCCAGACAAAAAGGTTCCAGAGGCATCATAGGGACTACTCCAGCTTCCTTCTGCATGAAAAGCCCTGGTGAAATTTCAAATTTTGCTTTCCCTTAAGACCTAGAGTGTGTTAGCTGGAGACTGGTAGTGATCCCCCCCCCCCCTCCCCCCCCCCCCCCCCCCCCGCCATTTTAAAGACAGGATCTTACTAAGTAGTCCAGGCTGTCTTGAACACTAACTCCTGCTTAAGCCTTCTGAGTTCTGAGATTACAGATGTGAACTACCATACTTAGCACTTATTAACTTTTAACTCTTATGTTCTGGTTCCCTGCTAACAAAGCAACCTCTAATAATTGCTTGGCATCTCATGGAGCATGTAAAATCTAATTAAGTTTAAAATTCTAGGTTTCTATGGCAAAACAAAACATTGAAAATACTACAATGGGGCAGTTACATTTTAGGAGAGTTTAAAAACAAGCAAAGTTTTTTGTTTTGTTTTTTCTCCCTGTCTTGAACTCAAGAACTGGACATGTCCCTGAGCTTTTTCACTCAGGGCTAGTGCTTTACCCCTTTAGCCTCAGTTCTATGTCTACATTTTTGTGATTAATTGGAAATAAGAATCTCATAGACTCTCCTACCTGGGCTGGCTTCAAATCATGATTCTCAGATCTCAGCCTCCTAAGTAGCTAGGATTATAGGCATGAGGTGTTTTTTCTCCCCCCTTAATGCCCATACTAGGACTTGATCTCAGGGCCATGTGATCTTACTTTGGATTTTTCTGCTCAAGGCTGGCATTTTACCATTTGAGTCACAGCTTTGCTATGGGAAATTTTGCTGGTTAATTGGTGAGAAGAGTCTAGTGGATTTATCTGTTTGGGCTGGCTTTGAATCATGAGCCTCAGATTTCAGCTTTCTGAATAGCAAGTGCTATTTATTATTTTTATTTCATTTTTATTGTTATTATAAAGGCAATGTACAGAGGGGTTACAGTTATATAAGTCAGACAACGAGTATATTTTATTTTGGACAGTGTCACCTCTTCTGTCACACTCTCTCAGTTTTCCCTCCCATTCCCCCCTACAAATTGTGTAGTTCATTTTGAACATAGTGTTTCGTGAGTGTCTGCTGCATTTACTACTGTTATTTAAATAGCACTTATACATTACATATGTCAGATTTTTTGGAGGGGTGGTGGTCTGGTCATGGAGCCTGAACTCTGGGCCTGGGCGCTATCCCTCAGCTCTTCAGCTCAAGGCTAGCGCTCTACCACTTGAGCCACAGTGCCACTTCTGGCTTTTTTTTTTTTTTTGGTCCGGTCGTGGGGCCTGAACGCTGGGCCTGGGCACTGTCCCTCAGCTCTTCAGCTTAAGGCTAGCGCTCTACCTCTTGAGCCACAGCGCCACTTCCGGCTTTTTTCTTTTTGCTTATGTGGTGCTGAGGAATCGAACCCAGGGCCTCAAGCATTGCAAGGCAAGCGCTCTACCACTGAGCCACCACCACTGAGCCACCTTCCCAGCCCCACTTCTGGCTTTTTTTTTCTGCTTATGTGGTGCTGAGGAATCAAACCCAGGGCCTCATGCATGCAAGGCAAACACTCTACCACTGAGCCACCTTCCCAGCCCCATATGTCAGATTTTTTAAAATATTAAAAGAAATATGAAAACATTGGGAGACAATGAGAATTAAATTTTTCTATGACTATTTTCAAAACCTATACTAAAAGATGATGGAAAGCTGGGCACCGGTGGCTCACACCTGTAATCCTAGCTACTCAGGAGGCTGAGATCTGAGCATCATGATTCAAAGCCAGCCTGAGAAGGAATTTCTGTAAGATTCCTATTTCCAATAAACCACTCAGAAAAATGGAAATGGCGCTGTGGCTTAAGTGGTAGAATGCTCGCCTTGAGCTGAAGAATGGAGGGACAGAGCTCAGACTCAGAGTTCAAACCCCACAACCAGCCGAAAATAGCAAAATCTGTTCTCCAAAATGGGAACAGATTTGAAAGTGGAAACAAAGTTATCATGGACATATACATTGGCCTAAGGCACAAGTCTAGCCTATAGTGAAATCTCTAACTAGAAGAATGCAATATTGCCATAACAAGTTGACAGAATTATTCATTATAACAATCATTATAACAATTACTATAACAATTCATTACAAAAATCAATAAAACAGGCCCCTCAATATGGTCCCTCATTTGCTTGTAAAGAAGACAGAGGAAAGAAAACCTCTGCAGAAGAGAACATAAGTACATAGAAGAAGAGCCCCTTGATGACTGGCAATGGATTTCTCTCAAAGCAAAATACTACTGATAACATTATATGGATGTTACTGTGAGTTTATACCTTTCCAAGTGAGTTGAGGCCTGACCCATCCAAACAAAAACAAAGCCTCAGAAATGGCAAGGATTTTTGCTAAATGACTCCATTCCAACTTACTTGCAAGCAATAAGTTGGCCATCTTCTATTCAGAGTGACAACAGACCTTCATGCATGAGAAAAGTTATTCAACAAGCACATAAGATCTTGGCCTTCAGGTGGAAGCTCCATGGGCCACAGAGATGTGACTCTACTAGACCAATTAGAACCAAGGAACAACACACTCAGAAGTGCTATAGCCAAGCTATGCCATTAAACATCCTCATGTGGGAAAAGCCACTGCCAGATGCACTTCGTCATATAGAAGAGGTTCCCAGGAATTGGACCTAGGTTTAGCCCCTATAAAACAGTGTATGGGAGGACCCTGTTCTCACCTTCAAGTTTGAAGTAAAAATAAGAAGCATTAACACTGAAACCAAAGCAATACGTTGTATGGAATAATAATCCAGATACTCACCACTGTCCCTTAGTAGCCTTCCTCCAGGTCACCTCGTCAGCTGTGCACAATGTCTCCATTTCTTCAAGACAAGACACCAAGGACTTCTGAAAACTTGAAAACACAAGACATTTAAAACCCACTGAAAGTAAAACAAAAATCTCTCTAGTGACCCTTGGCCACTAACCTCTTTGAAGTAGCTGGAATATCACACTGCAGCAAAGAGACATGTGACAAGGGAACTCTACCACACCAGCACATTGGTGCTAAAACCAACCGCCAGAAAACCAAGGCTTATATGAGGAAAAATACACATTGAGAGTTGTTTACATCTACTAGTTTGCTTTTGTTCTGTGTCCCCTTTTTAGAGTGGAAGAATAACTCACTCCTCTGTCTTGCTTAAATACTGGCTACTTCAATGAACTCCTTGAGTGGCTTTGAAGATGTTTTAGATAATTGAATGGCTTTGTCTACAGGCTGACTAAGCAACTAGAATGATGTTGCCTTGCTGCTATGATCTGTGGTACATATATTAATACTTCATCTCTGGTAGGAACTAGCTTCAAAAAGATTAGACAACAAGCTATCACTCCGAATAACACCACTGCCATAAACTCCTGTGTGCTCCTTTGTCCCTTCCTATTTTGTATTTATTGTTGAGAAGCCCATTTTAAGAATTGAAATATTTCATGCGGTGGCACATTCCCATGCCGGGGAAGAGAGGGGTCGTGTTAATGGTATATTTGAGTCTGGTGATAATTTTGCAAAAAAGTATCAAATTACTTTAATAATAGATGTTCTTTAAAGCTCTCCCATTCCAGACATCATGATTCCAACGTGTGGCATGGTCATGTTTTATGTGCTAAAGATCACAAGTCTCCTCCCTTGCAGTTGCTATAACAAAACACCCTAAGCATGTGGCTTTTTACCAACAGATAGCGATGGCTTACAATATAGCCTGCAGGTCCAAGATCAAGGCATGAGCCCTGCTCTCTGGATCCTAGATAGAAACTTCTCGTTGTCCTCAAATGGCCAGAAGCTCCACAAGGCCTTTAATTCCATTCCACTAGGCTCCATCTTCATGGTCTAAAGTTGACCAAAACCTGACTCTTAACACTATGGCCATGGAGATAAAGTTTTATCACATGAATCTGACACTCAGATATGAGCATTACTACACCATTAAATATCGCTGAGTTTCCCCTCTGCCCCATGGCTTCCCCCTCCCCCAGCAAAGTGGCTCTCTAAAGAAGCCCTCCTCTAAGTATTCAGAGTTGATCACACCATAAATGCAGCATTATGCTGCATAATGCACACTAAATGCAGCATTCAGACAAGCCTAAGCTCTTCCCACCTCAGTCCTCAAAGTCAGGGCTAGGGCATGGATCCCACTATGTGCTGATCATTGGGATTGAGACTGTGCTCCAGGGAAGCCTGCAGGACTGCAAGGCATTCATCACAAATGGCAGAATGCTGAGGAGGTATGGAAGGAAGTCTGGGCAGCCACACAGGACCAAGCCGCCGCCGCCGCCACCACCACCACCACCACCACCACCACCCCATCCCCATGCAAACTGACCACCATTCCCCAGTGATTATTCTCTCTAAAGACGCTATTCCTGAAACGGGAGCTATAACCTGCCCAGATCTAGACAAGACCACATCCTCCTAGACCACACCCCATTCCCTATTCTCTCTAACTAAGGAGTCTACTCTGAATAGGAGAGTTATAGGCTCCCAAAACCTCTCCGGACCAAACCACATGCTCTTACCAGGTCACTCACTCCCAGGGGTTCTTTTCAGGCAGCACAGACTGCACCATGACAGGGTAGCTTGTATCAGCAAGAGACCTACCTTAGATGGGGTCTAAGCAGGGCTATATCGCTAGCTTGAAGGTTCTTTTCAGTTAACCGCCTGCCTTCATAGACATTCTGAGACCCTGGTTGTGTGTGCTTTGGGGAGTTACACAAGGACCACAGAGGACTTGAGTCATGTGTTCTTGGATTCAGTGTCCTCATCGTTCAAGCCAGTATCTGTCACTTTCTCTGCCTTTTTCACATGGAGTTTGAAAGCCTGGATGATAAAGTACATTAGGGAGTGGCTCAGTGGCAGAGGGCTTGCTTCACATTGGTGAGGCCCTGGTTTCATCTTCAGCACCACCAAACACAACTGTAAAAACACACTGGAAATTTCAAATGTCTTTGATGTGCTGGGTCTTTCCCTGAATGAAGGGCTCAGCTAGCGACCACTCATGGCCCCACAGGACTCCACACTGGCCTGGCCCATTCTCCTATCCAGAAAACCCATCCACCTTGTATATCCAACCTCAGCAGGCTCTGCGTCAGTTGATGTCACAGACTTAATCAGCACATGCATCGATTTATTTCATCTTAGTTTATTATTTTATTCCCATCATCAACGATCCATTCCAGAAAACAAGGACATCATCCACTCTACTTCTTGTCCCCAACTCATGGACCAGTCACCACCATACAGCAAGAGTTCCAACACTCTGTGCCTGTCTGTTAAACTGTAAATTCTGAGTTGTTCAGCAGAGTTTGTCTCCCAGACACTGGGGCAGGGAAAGGACTCACAAAGAGACTGTCTTGATGCCAGCTTCCATCTCCCGGAAGTGACACCAACAGGGGTACAACCTGAGAGGATGCCAGTGTGACCTTCCACAATCCTGAGCGCCCTGGCAAGGGAGAGAGGGGAGAGCATGCTGTGAATACCCATAGTTTCAAAGAGAGGACATGTCTTACATGATAAGGCCAGAGGCTGGAGATGGGGTGACTAGAGGCCAAATGTGTGCTGCATCTGGGCCTCCTGCTGAATTACTTTGCCCCGCCCCCTCAGGTTTCTACCCCGTCAATTTTGCTTTATGTATCTGGCACATGTCTCTCATGACCCAGGGCTTTACCTGTCTAGTGTCTAGCACCTGAAGTGACTCTTGGAGGCTTTGGCCTCTGTGTGGCGGAAGGCAGGTGGGCCCTCCGTGGTCCAGCAAGGCTTAGTATGCAGAGACATTCTCTCACTGTGACTTTTCTCCCCCATCCTCATTCACCCAGAGCTGCAGAGGTATACCATGCTTTTTTCTAACACTAGGGCTGACAGAAGGAATGCCCAAATCCAACGGGTCTAGTCACACATGACTGAGGAAAAGAGGGACCATGGGACCTTTCAGCCCTCTGAGTGCCCAAGGGTCTTTGAGCTATCTAAGTACTATATGCTCTAAGAACAGCTTTCACAGTGCTGAGCCCCTTCCTTTCCTGCCCAGAAACACCTCCATGTCCAACCCAAGCATCCTTATAACCCTGGAGAAGCTGACAGACACAGCAGGTAGCTGTAGAGTGCTCTGGGGGGATTTTTCGGGGAAGGAAAAGGTTGGGGGGGGTTGAGGAAAGGTGAATAAAAGTCAGTATTAGGAGAGGTGTGAGTGCTGGGTGAAGATACATCACACCAGGTAGACCTACCCCTACATCACGTAAGGAATTTACCATGGGTATCACTAAGGGGCCTAGGAAGCATGTGAAGCGCCTGTCCTCAGGGATAGCCAGTTACTGACAGACTGCATGAAATAACAGTCTATCTCCTTGCCTAACTTGGTCAAGTTTCAAGCTTCAAGGTAGTGACACATCAAATGTCCTGCAAACCTGGTAGGATTATATACATGAGCATTGGCATCTAAATTAGATTGTAATCAATAAAAATACTAAATAGTAATCTATATAACCTACCTAAGAAACCTAATTGTCAGTATTTTTTGGTATTGTTCAACGTGTCCTTTAGGTATGGGCTGGTGGCTCACACCCCTAATCTTAACTATTCAGGAAACTGAGATCTGTGGATCCTGGTATGAAGCCAGCCCAGGCAGGAAAGACATTGAAACTCTTACCTCCAACTAAACACCTAAAAGATAGCAGTGAGACTGTGGCAAACCTTAAGTGAAAAAGCTAAGGGACAACACCCATGTCCTGAATTCAAGTCCCAGTACAGGCACATACATAAAGTAAGTATCCTTTAAGTCAGAAACAGACGACTCCTCTGGGTGACACCCAGCAGGGCTGAGGCCCTTTGTGGCTCTGACTTTATAGAAGTGTCTGTGAGGGAACTATAGGCAATATAAGGAAGCAGCCTGGGCTGGGTTTTTGTCCACATGGTGGTGAGATCTTGCGTAGTGACCTGTTGGACTAACATAGCTAGATCGTTGCGATTTTGGATTTGGTTTTGGTTTGGGATTTATTAATTTGTGAATTTTGTACTTATTTTACATATTATATTGTATGTAATTTATTAGTAGTGTGTATTATATTACATATATTATTTAATATATATTTGTATTACATCCTTCTTTACAAGCTAAGTGGACAAGGGCTGGGAAGGTGGCTCAGTGGTAGAGCACTTGCCTTGCATGCCTGAGGCCCTGGGTTGGATTCCTCGGCACCACATAAGCAAAAAGAAAAAAGCTGGAAGTGGCGCTGTGGCTCAAGTGGTAGAGCGCTAGCTTTGAGCTGAAGAGCTGAGGGACAGAGCCCAGGCCCAGAGTTCAGGCCCCACGAACGACCCCCCGGCCCCCCCAAAATATATATATATATATATAACAATCTAAGTGGACATTTTAATTTATTTATTTTTTTCAGTTGTGGGGGCTGAACTCTGGGCCTGGGAACTGTCCCTTAGCTCTTCAGCTCAAGGCTAGCGCTCTACCCTAAGTGGACATTTTAAAGTCTGTGGACCACCCAAATGTGGTTAAGCTGTTCCAGCTAGAACAGACCCTGGTATCCAGTAGGCTATTCTTTAACTTCAGATCCCGGTGAGCAATGCTACTGTTGTGGCAGTAGCACATGGCACTAGCCATCTTCCTAAAGACCAGCCTGGCCTCCTCCTCCTCCTCCATCCTGGTGACCTCTTGGAGGTGGTTCACTGTCTTCTCTGCCTGGATTCTCTATCATAAAGTACACATGCTTCTCTCTTTCCAGTATCTTGAGCAGCTTTATGTGCTGTATTTTGTTTTCTAATAAACATATATTAGACCAGCTTTCTGTCCCTGGAATGAATCTAACCTAATCACAGTTTACCATTTTTTTATATCTGTTAGTACTGTGGCTGGGTATTCTAGCACTTAAGGTTTTGCACTCAAGGCTGGTACTCTACCATGTGAGGGATACCAACTCTACTGGCTTTTAGCTGGTAAACTGGAGACAAGAATCACACAGACATTCTTGTGCCAGGCTGGTTTTGAATCACAATTCTTAGATCTCAGTTTCTAGAGTAGCCAGTGTAATCCTAGTTGGCACCTGGCATATATTGTTTTTGATTGGTTGTTGAATTCAGTTAGCAAATATTTTATCGAGGAGATTTACCTCTATGCTCATCAAACTAGTCAGTATTTGTGTGTTATTTTGGGTTTTGGTTTGGTTGTTGTCTTTGTCTGTTTTTTAGAGGAGTGTAATGCTGCCGTTATAGAAACCATTTAGGAGTGATCTCTCACTTTCTATTTCATGGAAAAGTTTGAGGAATATTGTGTTAGTTTTTCTTTAAATATCCTGTAGATGTTATCTGTAAACCTGAAAGTCCTGCATTTCCTTTCTTGGGAGATTCTTGTTGATTAGATCTCAGTACTAGTTATAGACCTATTTAACAAGATTTTATCTTCTTGGCTTAGCTCTGGTAGGCTGAGGGTTATCTAGGAATGAATGCATTTTCCAGTTTGTTTGGGTCAAGATTTGCAAAGTATTCCAGAGTCACATCCTCACATTCACTTGCATTCTTATATGGTCCCCTTTCTCATCCAATGTTTTATTTATTTTGGTGATTTCTTTTCTTCTTTTGGTTAGATTGTCTGATAATGATTTCACAATTTTGTTTATCTCTTTGAAGAACACCTTTCAGTTTTGTTAATTCTCCTTCATTGATTTCTGCCCTCATTTCCCTTCCTATTTTTTCAATTATTTATTTCTGTATACTGGTCTTAGGTTTGTCATGTTCTTGTTTCTGCAGGAGAGAAGTATATCATTAAGATCCTTCCATTTTGGTGATGTAGCCCTTCATAGCAATGAACTTTCCTCTCAGAACTGCCTTTGCTTTCTCCAAATGTTTGACAGGTTGTGTTTTTTAAATTTTCATTGCATTATACAGATTTCTTTTCTTTGTGTATGCCAGTCCTGATGCTTGAACTTAGGGCTGTTGATAAGAATATGTATTATAGAGCTGCTGAAGAAAGCATTTTATACATATCTGTTTGGTCCAATTTCTCCAGTGTCATTTCGATTTTAGTTTCTTTTGAGTTGGATAACATATCCATTGGTGAGAATGCAGTGTTAAAGTCTCCAAGTATGATCTTGTTGTGGTCTATGTATTTTTAAGTCCAATGTATTTGATTATCCACGTTGAGTGCATTAACATTTGGTCCATAAAGGCGAAGAATTGTTCTATCTTCTTGATGGAGACTTCCCTTTCATACATAAATTGCTCTTCTTTTGTCTTTTCTAACAATTTTGGGATTAAAATCTACTTTGCCCAATCTAAGTATTACTATGCCTTCCTGATGTTAGGATCTATTTAGCTCACATACCTAAGTCAATGTTTGTTTTGTCAAATATATGTGTTTCTTATAAACAACTGGTTTTGTTTTGCTTTTTGATATTTTGATCCAACTTGTCATTCTTTTTTTTATTGTGAAAATACTGTACAGAGGGGTTACAATTACATGGGCAAGATAATGAGGATAGGAGGATGGGATGGGAAGGGGAAACAAAGGAGGAGGCTACAATGCTTGATAAGAAATGTACTCATTATCTTGCCCATGTAATTGTAACCCCTCTGTATGGTATTTTCATAATAAAAAAGAAAAAAATAATGTCTCTCACTTGATTGCATTTGACACACTCCATGGTAGTTCTTTTTACATCATCTTTAAGGCAAGTGAGCATGTGATCTCCAGTTAGTATGTGGGAGCCGTCATGTACAGCTGGTAATCCCAGTTTGTGTTTCTATCATGGATAGACTCAACCCATGGTCTATATTTGTCAGAAATGGGGTGGAATGAAAATGCCATTGGTTTCAGAATTCCCAAAGCCACAGGAAAACTCTGGCTCCCTGGTCAGTGGACTGAAGAGAAGACAGGCTGAAAGGCCTGTCCTCCTAGAGGAGGACAGCCTATACTGTTTTGGAGGTTTAACTCTTCAGCCCAAGAACTGCCATCATGTCCCCAGAAATATCTTCTCAAGAAAATACACTGAAAATAAGATTTCCTATTTATTTAGATATTTGTCCCACTCACTGGAAGCATCCCTCCATTTGGATCCTCAGACATGTTAGATCTCTAGGGGGTTTAGTAAGTATGAAAGAGTGCATTTGAGTCATACTGGAAAGCAACGAAAGTGAAGATTTATTCATTTTCCAGAAGAAGAAAAGATAAGACACCATAGGCAACCTGCAGGCTGTCTAGTCACTGCAGAAAGTGATATGAGCTGCTTAAAGGGAGAGAGTTGTAGAAACTAGGTTTGGGCTGGAATGGGCCCAAATGGAGTTATTCTATCTGACATATATGGGGCATATGTCCTAAGCAGACCACATGCTCACCAGAGTGTTGATTCCCTCAGACATGTCTAAGTTTCTGGCAGCTGGGTTTTCTCAGCCTCTGACAGCATCTGAGAAAGGTAAGGAATGTTAGGCAGGAACCTGCACAAATGGAATTTGGGTTCAAAGTAAAATTTCTGAGGGCTTGTTGGTTTTCCACCTACAATGCACCAATCTTATCAGTTAAAAAGACCTGGATGGAACAGGACAAATCTGCATAGGATTTGAAGGCCTTAAGTGAGAGGATTGAGAATACCTACTTAAGTATGCCCAACTCCACTTACCCTTTCACTTACAAGGATGGGAGACTGTGGTAGTTTGCAAGTGTTGTAATTGAAAGGAAACTCTCTTTGGCATTAATGTCAAGGGATAGCTCAATTATAATTTGCACCTGAATACAAGACCCTGATATTCAAGTGACAGCACTTTGTACAAAGGTCTAAAAACTCAACAGCTCTATTTAATAAAAAAAATCTACCAAGAGACCTGCTTGATTTGCAATTAGATCCAACTGTCTTGTTACAAATGTGAAGAACCATGCTGAAGAAGGTTATAAGTTGTCACCCGAAAGGGTGGAAATTAGCAAGCAATGACATTTTATACAACCAGCAGCGTCACACCACACCAGAGAAAGGCCATTTTTAACTTAAGTATCCCAATGAGAAAGAGGCAAAGGTGTGGGTTCTTAGAAAAAAAAGAAAGAAACATCTTGTATACTCAAGAGATCCTGGACGCGATAGAAGCTGCAGCAGTACCTAAGAAAGCAGTCATTCTGCATGACCCAGGTCACTGGGTGTTGGAGACATCTAAAACCAGCCTGCTGATTAGGAAATCAAGTGAGCTGCTGAATGTAATACCCTGATACTACAGTTAGACTTAGATTAGTATGAGTCTCATTGCAGTGAGGCTGATGAGAAATGAGCTAAGAATGTGGTTCAATAGACGGAACCCAAGCCAAGATGGCCCCCCTGGAAAGGAAGAGTTGCCTCCTTCTCTGGAGAGGTGAGGAGGAGGGAAGAGTGGGGGAAGGGGGTGTGAATCTGGAGGTAAGAGAAGACTGAGGGAATGGAATCCAGGTGGTGTCCATAATCATAGAAGGCAGTGGATCAGGGCACATGGAAAATGCCCAAGGGTGCGTAAGGGGAGACAGGAAATAGTAAAGCCTTGTGAGAAGCATTGAGGTTGTACCAGAAATGAGTGGGAACTGTGGGTAATCAGTCAACAAGGTTTAGGGACCTTCTTCAGCAGCCCTGCACATGCTGGAAAGTATTGAAGAAGGTAGGCCTAAAGGATGCCCAAGGGTTGAGGATGAGCCTGGTAGGCATGGAGGGACGTGAGAGTTTTATCTTCTTCCTCCACTGTCTGCCTGACTGCTCAATGTTCCTCCACGCCTCCCCCCCCCCCACCTGACCAATGTCCCAACCACTTAAAACACCAGCATTGCGGCCATCATCATCACTACTACTGTCATCATCACCAGGAGTGGTCATTGATGCCTCACATGTGCCCGGCCATTAAACACTGCCCATGTGTTTCTTCTTTTATGGTCACTACAGAATTTGTGTGTGGGGTGTGTGTGTGTGTGTGCGTGTGCGTGCATGTGTGCACCATTACTGCGGCTTGAATTTTGCTCATGGCTGGTGCACTCTCACTTGAGCCATACCACCACTTATAGCTTTTTTAGCCTATTAGTTGGAAATAAGAATCTCTTGGATTTGTCTGCCTGGGCTAGCTTCAAATCTCGATCCTCAGATCTCAGTCTTCTTAGGATTCCTGGTATGAGCCACCAGCACCGCAGTAGGAAGGAATTCTAAGGCACTTATTTATCCCCTGAAGACAAGTAAGGAAATGGAACTGTTAGAATTATACAGTGAGGTTCTCCCTCTGGACCCTGGATTATGCTGATTATGCTGTTCTTCTACCCAGAAGTTTCTACCTAGTCAACACCTCACCTCCTGGCTCTCATTTCAACCTGAGCAACAAATTCCACCTCTTAGAGACTTACTTGTTCCTCTATTGTTATACAAGTGAGAAGGACTATAGGCCCCTGAATTTTTTTCTAGGTTTTTCCTTTTATAAGGAAAAGATCTAAAAGAGAGAAAATAGAATCCCATAGGGATAGAGAGCTGGACTGAGGCAGAAGTTGGCAGATGTTATGGAGAATTTCCAACTTAGGTGGAGTCCAAACAAAGCAAAGCTCCCAAGTTGCTTGACATTCTAGTTTCTTCTACTTCAGCTGCAATACATATTGTGCCCAGTGGATGGCAGTGTCTGAATCTGATTCTACTGGCCAACTCAACATTCCTCACACACACTATGAATAATCTTAGGAGGGCAGTAGCTACCTACTATTTACAGAAAACATTCTATTCTACCACTACCAGACATACTAGGGCCAGATTATATCTGGGTCTCTGAAGTTCCACCTTTCCTGGCCGGAGTCAAATGCCTCCTCTGGTCCCGGGGCTGTCCCAGTGGAGTAGCCAGAATCATACTACAGACTGGGAAAGAGGAGGAAGCAGAAAGGATTACAGACAAGCAAACAGAGAGCAAGCAGCTCTTCCCTCCCTTCCCCAAGTTAGAGTAGAAGAAAGGCTTTATCTAAATTAAGATTTGCCTTTTGATTTAAGACAGTAGCTCTAATTTTAATGTATATATTTTTTATTGTAAAGATACTGTACAGAGGGATTATAGTTACGTGAGGAAGGTAATGAGTCCATTTCCTATCGAGCATTGTTACCTCCTCCTCTCAAAGGACTTTTAATCACCTAAGCATACCTAAGAATACCAGGAGTCCCCTGGTATTCCTCATTGCTCAGCAGCCACAACACTTCTGGAACCTTCCATAGATACCATAATGCAGCTGAAGAAGTAACTGGTGGCCCAGTAGGGCCTCTAGCAGCAGGCTCTAGCACTTGGGCTAGCATGAGCTCTGGTTATATGGGTCCCACAGTTGGACAAACTGTTAACGATTTTAAAATGTTCATATCTATGTAAGACTGACCAGAGAAATCAGAGGACCTGCCACAGACAGTCCAGGGCATGGACTGGGTTTTATAGAATGGGCTTTAATTTCTACACCATTACACCTTAAAATTAAAAGTTGCACTCATAACAGAAAAAAAATAATTTCACAAAGGTAATTTTGTCAACAAAGTGATTTTTTTAATTCTCAAAGACGATAGAAAAACAAAAAGGCAGATACATGGAAAGTTCACATTCTGCTTAAAACAGCAAGTGCAGCCTGGTGCCTGAAGTTGGCAGATATAATCCTATCTACTTAGGAGGCTGAGGTTGGAACGTCATGGTTCAAAGCCAGTCAAGAAAGAAAAATCTATACGGGACTCCAGCAATTAACCAGCAAAAAGCCAAACTGGGTCATGGCTCAAGTGGTGAGCACCAGCAGTGAGCAAGAAAGCTGAGTTCACACTCTGAAACTGCTAGGTCAGTCAAGATAGCTGTGTGCTCTTTAGATTAGCAATTCTATTCAGCACTGAATCTGACTTCTCACTCTCCTTCGCTTACCCATGAAGAGGAAAGCTAGAAACAGTAAAGTATTCAGCACCTGAGCTCTCAGACTTCCTAAGGGGGCAGCACTGGAATGAAAATGCTGCTCTGCTTGACTCTTCCATCAGACAAGACTATCTCTGAATTAAGATGATACTGGTGAAAATTCATGTTATAGATGATATGAAGAACGGTCCAATAAAATCCTGGCTACAGCCCTGCCCTAATCCCCTGCTGCTGGATGCCCAGAGACCCCAGAGCTCGTATGGGGAGCTCTGTGTCTCACACTTTCTTAAGGGGGCCTTCTTTTTTTTCCAACTCGCTGTTTTATTTATTATTTATTTTCCATAAGTCTGTTTTGAAGTCAGCTATTATAATAAAAAGACAAAGGACTGGGAAGTAAGCCAGACCTGGCCAGAGCCAGACTCCATTTTTTTCTTAGTGAGTCTGAATCCCTTTGCCTTTTGCAGTCTAGAAATTGACTTTACATGCGTAGAAAGAAAAAAGAAATGTCTTCTTCACTGAATTACCATAAAAATTAAAGTAGGCATAAATAGGATACAAAGCCTAGTACTTGGTACATGCATTCAATTAAAAACTGTAGACTAGAAGTCATCTATATCTGAACTTAAAATTAACACCGGGATATAGATGGCTGTCTTAGGTGCCTTCTTAGATCACCATCTTTTTAGAGCAGATCCATGGACTTCTTAGTCTTCACCTGGGAGCGGCAAATGCAGAATGTAGACTGTGTGGCCAACTGGGTCTTCCTGTAAATGGGAGAACCAAATAATGTCACTATCTGTTCTGAAGCTATCAGAGGAAGACCATTCTGATGAAGCACTTGGCTTTCTCACATGGATCTGTTCCCTCCCTGTCTCTGACAAGGCTTGCACAACGGGAGGATTTCCATTTCTGTAGCTACATCAGCTGAAGAGTTTAATCCCCTGGGGGCAATACTGGGGATTAATGATGCCCGTAGTCACTGAGTGACCATGCTAAATGGCCTCACTGCTAGGTTTCTCCAATAGAGCAGGTAGTAGCCAATCTAATATAGATCTGTGACTTGTCCTGGTTCTGGTAATGTCCAGAAAAGAAGTATGTTCCTGTTTTTGTTCAGGATCAATATTCCCAACACTCCTTGTTTCACTAACACTACTATAAATGGGGTTTTGGTGGCTCAGCTGCTCCCTGTGGCATGAAGACAGAAAAGCTCCCAGGAAGACAGCATTTTTTTTTTCTTCTAGATTCATGGTCATTTTTATCTATTTCTGTTTCTCGTAATTGCTTCTGCTGAGCATTTCAAGACTTAGAAATTTATAACCTGGTGAGAAAAAGTAACAGAAAAAAAAACAGCCATATAAATGTCAACTTCCCTGCTCCTAAAAACAGGTACAAGCTGGCTTTCAGGACACAGGTGCAGCCTTTGAGGGCCTAAGTTAGAATAACCTTCTCAAGGTTATTCTGGCAGAGCCTAAAGGCTCTGAGAGCAGAATGGGAGACTGAGGACAAAGCCTTGATTGGAAGCCAGGGGTGTCATCAGTACTTGCAAGAAGGACCAGAACAATGGAAAAACTAGCATTTCTCCAGTTACAGAGAATCCACAAATTCCACAAGGCTTCAGACTAGGAGACAGATTTGAGCATGCCCCCTGTGTCTTCGGTTGATCTACAGCTGAGCTTCCTTTTAATCACAAAAGCAAAAACAGTGCTGAATGCTGGCTTTAATGCATGGTAGGCAGCAAGCCCTAGTTTTATTATTCAACCACCAGATTAACCACTCTTCAGAATTCTCAATGAACATTGCCTCTGATTTTATCTCATTGCCAGAAGAAAATCTAGCAGCATCTTGATAGTTTGTCTTGTAAGGGGGGTGGGGGAGTCAAGGAGAAGAAAAATGATTATCTCCTCCATATTACATATTTAAAAGAAATACGTTTAAAAAGAGAAAACTATATAATTCTTTCTCTCATGATGCTACGATTTTTTTAAGCCTTTTTTCTTAGATCTGTAAAATACAACTTAGATATCCAGAACAGCTTGGAGGGTAGCCTAGGGTCATGTGGCCTATTTCTTGGCTACGAACCATTAGCCCACAGATAGATCAGTCAGCAGGTTGCTCCTTGAACTTGAGTTTGAACTTGTTAGTCCTCTAACTCAGGACTTCCCTAGGGCATCTAAAAAGCAAGGCAAAGAGAAGAGTCCAATCATCAGGGCCTCTTTCTGAGGATAGAGAAGTGTTTAAACAGGGACAGGCTCTGATGCTGTTTGGTTCAAGGCCCAATTGCCATCTCTAGTCTCAAGAGGACCCATAAAAGTAAGCCATTGTGTGGAGAGAATACTTGAAAGGCTCCAGAGGAAAAATCACAAAGTAGAAAGGGTTTTCTTTAAATGGGTACATTGTGCACATTCCATAAGCATTGTCGAGGCATCAAGGTGCATATATTCTGGCATAGAAGCTGCCATTAGAATAAAGTTTCATCTGCAAAGGCTGAATTAGACACAAGGGCATTCACCATTGGAAAGGTCTGATAGAGAGAAAATAAAGCATTCCTGTGTTTCTGGGTATAGTGACAGGGATGGGTGAAAGTTGTCGTGGCTTGGAGGTAGATGGGTTGAGAGAGCCCTTACCCACTGCTAGACATGGCTGACCTGTGAGTAATACACCTAGAATGGTGCTGTCTAATTTCACAAAAGAAAGGCCAGCTGCTGTATTTGTCACACTCAGAAGCTTTAATCCTCTTCTCTTCTGCTCACTGCAATTTGCTATATATGGTCTCTGGAGTTAGATTGTGCTGGAATCAAGCTTTCCCTATTACAGAGTTTCATATCTAATTATGGAACAATCTAGCTTCTTCATGTTTGCTATGATAATAGTTGTTGTTGTTGTTTGTGAAGGATCCCTCACATCCATCCCAGGGGACCACGTGGTGGCAGGGAGACACAGGAGGAAGATTATTATAAGGTTGATTAGAGGGGCCATCTTTTCCCCAAGACGGAACACATGGCACCTGTCCCTAACAGGGTAGCAAGGGAGTCTGGGGGCAGAAAATGAGGTAGGTGGGAGCTCAGGTGGGCCTGGGTGGAGAGAGGGCGTGGCCAGCTGTATGGCAGGAACTCCAGGGCTGGGAGGAGCTCAGGGCTGGGTGGAGCTGAGGACCAAAGGTGGGGATAATACTAACAGTTTGCCAGTCCTAGGGCTTGAACTCAGGGCCTAGATGCTATCTCTGAGCCTCATTGTGCTCAAGGCTTGCGCTCTATTACTTGAGCCACAGTGCTGCTTCTGGCTTTTTCTGAGTAGTTTATTTATTTTTTATTTTTTGCCGGTCATGAGGCCTGAACTCTGGGCCTGGGCGCTGTCCCTCAGCAATTCAGCTCAAGGCTAGCGCTCAACCACTGGAGCCACAGCGCCACTTCCGGCTTTTTCTGTTTATGTGGTGCTGAGGAATCGAACCCAGGGCCTCATGCTTGCAAGGCATGCACTCTACCGCTGAGCTACCTTCCCAGCCCCCTGAGTAGTTTATTGTAGATAAGAGTCTCATAGATTTTTCTGCTCAGGCTGGATTTGAATTGTGATCCTCATATCTCAGCCTTCTGAGTAGCTAGGATTACAGGTGTAAGCCACCAGTGATGGGCTATAATGTGTTATGTGTTCTGATCTGTGAATGAAGCTTGCTGGCTGTCTTCTAGCTAACACTTCAATACAACCTCCACCTCAGTACTTTCACTAAAGACTTGATCAAAAGACACAAACCCCCAGGTCCTGGGCCTCAGTTTCTTTATTAGAGTCATGCATATAATTTCCCATCATGTTCTATGTAAGTGGTCGTTGTGAGAATATGGTATCATGGCAATGTTTATATACTCTGTGTGTGTGTGTGTGTGTGTGTGTGTGTGTGTGTGTGTGTGTGTGTGTGCATGTGCTTGTACTGGGGCTTGAACTCATGGCCAATAGTTCTTTCTTGGCTTTTTTACTCAAGGCTAGCTTTGCTTATTGTTTGGAGATAAGAATCTTTTTGATCTGTCTGCCTGGGCTGGCTTTGAACCTGTCCTCAGATCTCAGCCTCCTGAGTAGCCAAGATTCCAAGGGGAAGCCCCTAGTACATAGCTCTGGTTTTATCTGGTGTGGTTTTTCTCCCAGGCTCCCAGATTGTGTGAATAGCAACAATGTTCTGTTTTCTTTCTTTGTCTCCTTCTAACCTCCCCCTAGTCATTACTGATGAGGCTAGAGTCTTCTCTTGGGTTCTTGGATTCTAGCAATCTTTCAATCAGCCAGTCTCAGTACTTAAAAACTGGCTTGGATTCATCTCCATTCGTTGTCACTCATAACTTTGTCCTGCTGATTTTATCCTTGAAAATGATTCTTGTATCTCTTTCTTCTCCATTTTCTTGGCCGTCACCTGCCTAGTGTCCTGAGAGTCTTTGGTTCCTCACTAGAACATGATTTGACTGGTCGGGGTGGAGCAGGAGAAATGATGGAGGGGATGACTGATCAAGATGCATTGTATACATAAATGGACATGTTAGGTTGAAACCCATTTGTATAACTATTTGAAGATAATGATAATCAAAAGGGAGGAAATCCAGTGCTGATGGCTCATGCCTATAATCCTAGCTACTTAGGAGGCGGAGATATGAGGATTATGGCTTGAATCCAGTATGGGCTGGCTCTTATCTCTAATTGACTAGTAAGAAGTTATAAGTGGGGCTGTGGCTCAAGTGGTAGAGCTCGCTCTAGCTTTGAGTAGAAAAGTCAAGGGAGAGCATAAGGCTCTGAGTTCAAGCCCTAATATTGGCACCAAAAAACAACAATAAAAAGAGGTTTAGGAAGATAGGAAGCTAAAATAACTTGTTCAAAGGGCTCACATGGCTGATCATTCATTCTCTGTACACAAACTCTCAAGAGTCCCCAAGCCCTACTTCATGGACAATCAATACCATACTACATTCTTGCTTGAAGCATAAACTTTGGTATATGTTGGGGTAGATTTCCATGATGAAACTCCTTTGAACAACGGACTGACAGTTTAACAAAATAAATACCAGCAAGCTGCAATATGTCTTT
Organism: Dipodomys ordii; assembly: GCF_000151885.1. Taxonomy (NCBI): domain Eukaryota; kingdom Metazoa; phylum Chordata; class Mammalia; order Rodentia; family Heteromyidae; genus Dipodomys; species Dipodomys ordii. The sequence continues at coordinate 9,110,851 of NW_012267292.1, forward strand.
TCTGAGGAGGTGGGGCTGAAGAGAGGGGGACAGACAGATGAAGAAAAGAATGATGGGTGAAGAGTTTCTTACTATTCAATATACATATGTGAAGATGGAACTAGGTAACTTTTTTTTTTGGGTCCGGTCGTGGGGCCTGAACTCTGGGCCTGGGCGCTGTCCCTCAGCTCTTCAGCTCAAGGCTAGTGCTCTACCACTTGAGCCACAGCGCCACTTCCGGCTTTTTTCTTTTGCTTATGTGGTGCTGAGGAATTGAACCCAGGGCCTCAGGCATGCAAAGCAAGCGCTCTACCACTGAGCCACCTTCCCAGCCCCGGAACTAGGTAACTTGAGAGGATGAGCGGGATGGGGAGAACTGGGGGGAGAGGGAGAGGAATGATACAAGGGATGATATTAATTGACATGTATTATGTTCATCAATTGACAAGTTGAACTAATAGTCCTTTGTACAACTACATAAAGATAATACTTTTTAGCTGGGCACTGTGCCTCACCCCTGTAATCCTAGCTACTCAGAAGGCTGAGATTTGAGGATTGCGGTTCAAAGCCAGCCCGGGCAGAAAAGTCCCTGAGACTTTTTTTGGGGGGGTGGGGGTAGGTCCTGAGGCCTGAACTCTGGGCCTACACACTTTCCCTCAGCTCTTCAGCTCAAGGCTAATGCTCTACCACTTGAGCCACAGCACCTCTTCTGGCTTTTTCTGATTATGTGGTGCTGAGGAATGGAATCCAAGGCCTCATGCATGCAAGGTAAGCACTCTACCATTGAGCCACCTTCCCCAGATCCCTGAGACTCTCTCTCTCTCTCTCTCTCTCTCTCTTTATCAGTCATGGGGTCTGAACTCTGGACCTGGGCGCTGTCCCTCAGCTCTTTAGCTCAAGGCTAGCGCCCTACCACTTGAGCCACATCGTCACTTCTAGCTTTTTCTGCTTATGTGGTGCTGAGGAATTGAACCCAGGACCTCATGAATGCAAGGCAAGCACTCTACCACTGAGCCACCTTCCCAGCCTCCCTAAGACTCTTATCTCCAATACACCACCAGAAAAATGGAAGTGGCACTGTGGCTTAAATGGTAGAACATTTGCCTTGAGCTGAAGAGCTGAGTGAGGGACAGTGCCCAGGCCTAGAGTTTGACCCCATGTTTGACCCCCCAAAAATTACATTTTTACTAGCTTTATTTATTTTTTATTGTTATTATAAAGGTTGATGTACAGAGGGCTTACAGCTACCTAAGTAAGTGATAATATTTTAAAAACAAGAGAAAAGAAAATCAAGGACATCACCTCAGTACTAGACAAAGATTCTCTTCTGGAGAGAAAAGCCCAGGTCCAGCTTTTCACTTCAAGGATAGTTGATTGAAAAACAAAACAATCTGTGAAAGGGGGACAAAAAAAGAATAGTGCAGGCAGACAAGCACAAGACAGATTCCACACAGCAGCTGGAGGAGCTGCTCTCAGCAGAGCAGGAGTGACAGAAGGCCCTGTCTAGAGTTACTCCTGTCTCCTCAGGTCACACAGCTTCCTACCCCTTCTTCAACCTTCTTGGCTCATCTTTTTACCCTCTTGCTTTTTGCTTCAGGATTCTTGGATCACACAGTGGAAATTCCTCAGCCATTCTGACACCTGTGCAGACCTAGAAACCCAAGGATTTAACACTGTGGGAGTCAAGCTCTTGCTTCTGGGGGAAATTTAGACTAACACTTTACCTCATTACCTATGGAAATTTGTTGCTCAACAGTTTGAGCATCAAAGGTCCCACTGACAGAGGGATGCGAGTGTAAGGACCGGGGTAGTCTGGACAGACAGGAAGGGACTTCCTGTGAACGCAAGGTTGAGGTGGGTCCCAATGACTGTCCTCCATCCAGATTGTGTGTGAGCCCCTCTATTGGCCATCAGAAATGGTTGTACAGCATGCTGACATAGTTGTTCTAGTGAACTCTTCTCAAATAAGCTAAACTCCACTGTAATGAGTGCCTTAAAGGAGAGGGGCATTCATGGGATAAGGTAAAACTTGAGACAGAATCCTCAAATTGCAGTCATACTTTATTAGGGTTGTGTGTCTGCTGGGTTCATCTTTCTCTGACCAGCTTAGACAAGTACCTGATTGGTGAAGGGAAGATAGCTTTGCCTGTGTATATAGTAATGAGTCTAACTGATCAAAGTTAGGCCTGGCCTTTGGTCTGGTCTCTGAGAGTTCATCTCTAGGCCTTTGGAATGTCTTCCCTGATAAAAAGGTTCTTTGTTTATCTAGGGGCCTTGCCCACAATGTAATTCAGGATGGGGGCTTGGGACCACATGGAATCCTGTATCAGTTCTGTCTCTAGAGGGGCTGGAAACCAACGATCAGCCACACGAGCCTAATACTGTATCTGTGTAATTGAGCCCCAAGAAAAACCCTGGACACAGAGGCTCAAAAGGGTGGTCCTGGGTAGCAGAGCTCTGCATATTTTATGTGTCTTTACTAGGAAAGTTAGTGTTGCCTGCAACTTCACTGAGAAAGGACAACAGAAGTCAGCCTCATGAATCTTTTCTATTTATTCTTTTATTTCAGGAAATTTAAGGCAACTTAAAAGCTATATAAAACAGGTAAAAGTATGCCAGGAACTCACATCTGTAATCCTAGTTACTCAGGATCCTCAGGATCTGAGGATCATGGTTTGAAGACAGCCTGGGTAGGAATGTTCATTAGACTCTGTTCTCTAATTAGCCAGAAAAAAAGCCAGATGTAGGGACCAGGCACTGGTGGCTCATGCCTATAATCTAGCTACTAAGGAGACTGAGATCTAAGGATAGCGTTCAAAGCCAGCCCAGGCAAAAAAGTCCATGTCACTCTTATCTCCAATTAACCACCAGAAAACCAGAAGTGGCACTATGGCTCAAGAGGTAGAGCACTAGCCTTGAGCAAAAGAGCTCAGGGACAGCATCTAGGCCCGGAATTCAAGCCCCATGACTGATTAAAAAAAAAAAAATAGCCAGAAGTGGAGCTGTAGCTGAAGTGTTAGAGTACCTGCCTTGGGCAAAAATGCTAAGGGACGGTGTCCAGGCCCTGAGTTTAAACCCCAGTAGCAACAGACACACACACATACACACAATATATATATAACAATATAACAAAAATATTATTTTATAAGAACTTTTCAAAAGACCAAGGCTGAAAGCATGGCTTAAGTGATTAAAGTACCAGCTAAAACCTACCCCCACCAAAAAAAAAGCCCAAAGCAAATGATAACTTTCAAAAAGATAATTTCAAAGTAATACAATTTTTAATTTTTTAATTTTAATTTTTTATGACACAGGGTCTTGCTATGTAGCCCAAGCAGGCTTCCAGCTCAATATCCTTTTATCTCAGCCTTCCAACTACTTACATGACAAACGTGTGCCACCATGCTCGGTTTCAAAGTAATTATTTGTAGGTCAGAAGATGGTGGCTCATGTCTATGATCCTACTTACTCAAGAAGCTAAGATCTGAAGATTATGGTTCAAGGCCAGAAAAGTTTGAGACACTCTTACCTTCAAGTAATCCACAAAGGTCAAAAGTAGAGGTATGACTGGAGAGGTAGAGTACCAACCTTGAGTGAAAAAGCCAAGGAAGAGCAGAAGGTTCTGAGTTCAGGCTCCAGTACTGGTGTGTGTGCACACGTACACACACACACGCACACGTACACACACACACACACACACACACACACACAATTAGTTTTATGTTTCTTTATGATTTTCAAATACCATTTAAATATCTTAAATGCCAATTTTCCAAATACCATCTTCAAAATACATTTTAAAAATAGAATCAAATCATGAGATAAAATATAGATGTAAAAATGAAAATGTACTTAAGGTATTATTAAGGAAAGTACCATGGATGTAATTTAAAGGAGAAGCTGAGAAGCGTTTGTAGATCAGGAATAATGAAGTGAATGTACAAGTGGAAACCCAGCTGGCCTCTTTCTCTGGGGAAGAAGGATGGCAAGTGAACCTCTCCTATACAGGACAATTTGCCTGCCTATAAACAACAATGATTTGCTGTCAGTAAATCTATAATTTTCAGTTACAAGATGGAATCAGATTCTCCCAGTAGGTGGCGCAGTAGAGACCACACGATGTCCAATGTCCAGGGAAGCTCAAAATTTTCCTTATAGTTTAGACCAAGCCAAGAGAATGAAACCTGATATAAAAATATGTGCCCAGACGGGATAGGATAGAAATAATTCTATTTTCACAAAGAACTTGAAAATCCAACTTCTGGCACTTTGCTGCATGTTGTATTTTTCTCAGAATCCAACTGGGAAGTTGATTTGCAAGTCCAACCCATGAATTTTATTTATTTCCTAATCCCTGTAATATTCCATGGGTAGGATGACCTTTTCTGATATTTCAGTTAACACTGCATGAAGGACACTGTTTTTTTCCCACCCTTGTGAATTTCCCCTTTTTTATTTTGGATGTTTTCATCTATTTGTATAGTTTGCTCCTATTCATTAAAAAAAAAAAACAAAGCCCGAATATGATGTGTCCCCAACACTAATGGTTTTGTGTGATTTGTTGCATCTGGAGAATTATGGATTTTTGAGGACTTTCTATAGCATCCAGCTACTGGCAGAAAAGAGAAAATTTAAAGGTGCCTTGAACATTGATGGTAATACTCCTTTATGGGTGTTTACAGGAGCAATAAATTACCAGGCAACCAAGTCCACTGGAAGCAAACATCTGTGACTGTTCATTTCTTAGTGTTGCTGGTCCCAGTCTATTCAGACCCTTGTCTGAGTTTCCATGGCAAAATAATTGTAGTAGCAAAGTTCCTCTTCAGACAACTTAGGTCAGGGGAGAACCCAGCCCTCCAAATAGCTAGATGAATTATTAAATTCTGCAGATGAATGACAAAGTTATCCATATAATTCAAATTGAATCGGTGACACTATTATCCCTTACCCCCCACAGAAAAATGCGTTTTTTCCCTATCTAGGAACTTTATTTCAGATGACTCCAAGAAACTCATGGTACTGGGTCCTCCAAGAATTTTTTAATTTTTTCATTGCGGGGTGGGATGGGTGATGGTAGTTTTGAGTTACAGTATATCACTTAAAGGCAGAAAAAAAAGGAACTATGTCTGCCATTCTTTTCAACTTGTGTTATTCATGTCACCAGGTGTCGCTATTAAAATCTGAGTTACGCAGTTATGCATCTGTTGGGTGCAACTTGATTTGGTTCTGTTGGTGGTGGTGTTTTTGCATTTTAGATTTTTTATTTAAGAGATTGGGTTAAAAAGTCAAACATGATGGTACACATATGCAATCCCAGCACTAAAAGGGCCAAAGTAGGAGGCTTATGAATTCTAGGTCAGCTTAAACCAAGGAGCAAAACGCTTTCTTAACAACACAAAAAAAGACTAGACTGAAGAACTGAGCAAAATGAAATCTAAAGTCCTGTTGCTAAATGTCATGATTTAATGAAGGAATAATTTAGAAGAGGAGACAATACACTCAAGAAGATATGTGGGGGGGAGGGGTAAAACAAAGTGTTTAAATAGGGATACAGTTTGACCCATTGCAACAATGAGATGTACAAGATGCTATGTTGAAAAATGAACTTTACAATTTAAGGTGGGGAGGGGGGAGAGTGTAGTTGTGGAGGTAGGAGGGAAGGGATGGTAGGGGAAAAACAAAGGAGGAGGCAACAATGCTTGATAAGAAATATACTCATTACCTTGCTCATGTAACTGTAACCTCTCTGTACAGTATTTTCACAATAAAAATTTATTAAAAATAAAAATAGTAAAATAACAAAAAAAGAAGAAACTATGTGGTTCCAGAGCATGTAATGATATGATAGTTTGTTCTAAATCTTGGACTTTATCAGCCATTCGTTAGTACATGGCGGGGAAGAAAACTCATGACCTGAAATTCAAGAACTCCAGCACACTGGGAATTGTCCTGACTCTCTTGCAGCATTACTTCTCTCCGTTCTACTGAGTCATTTTCCTCAGCAAACAAACTGGCTGCAGTAGCTCCCATTTATAAAAGTTCTCTCTTATCTTAAAATTATTTCTGATTTCTCAGCTTCTACTTACAGAGAAGTCTGAGTTGATGGTAAGCAATTTTATCCTTTCCCGATTTCTTTCCAGTCAGGCTTTTATGTCCATATATCCCTTGAAAACACCTATTTGACTTTTCTAATGCTGGTCATTGCTCTGGTTACTTGGACCAATAATAAATATTGTTATTGCCAAATTCCTCTTCTGTCCCTATTGCATGCTTCTGATTTATCTCTGAGCTCCCTAGGCTCTCCTCTTTGGTCTTGGCTGAATATCTTCACATTCATGATATTCCACTGTGAGTGCCTCAGAGCTGAGACTTGCACATCATCCATGGCATGTCACATCATCCATGGCACGTCCATGCTTTACATGTTTACATGTCATCATGCAGTGCCCTCTCTCTCTATCTCTCTCTGTCTCTCTGTCTCTGTCTCTCTCTCACACACACAAACACACATACACACTGCTTAAGTTAATATCTCAGCCCTGACCTCTTTTCTTCAGTCAGTCAGTCCAGCCTTGATATTCAGTTATTGACTTTTAACATTTCTATTTGCTCATCAAACAGGTGTCTCAGACTTTAGCATCCTTTCTTTCTTTCCCAAACCAAATTCCTCTTCAACTTACCTATTGCAGCAGAGTTTCTATTAACCCAATTGTTCAGACCAGATACCATGGATTCATCCCAGACTTTTTTTCTTGGGGTGGGGGGTCAGCTTGAACTCTGGATCTGAACGTTGTCCCTCAGCTCTTCAGCTCAAGGCCACCACTCTACCACTTGAGCCACAGCGCCACTTCTGGTTTTCTAAGTGGTTTATTGGAGATAAGAGTTTCATGAACTGCCGGGAGCTGGTGGCTCACGCCTGTAATCCTAGCTACTCAGGAGGCTGAGATCTGAGGATCGCGGTTCAAAGCCAGCCCGGGCAGGAAAGACCGTGAAACTCCTATCTCCAATAAAACACCAGAAACCCGGAAGTGGCGCTGTAGCTCAAGTGGTAGAGTGCTCGCCTTGAGCTGAAGAGCTGAGGGACAGCGCCCAGGCCCAGAGTTCAAGACCCACGACCGACAAAAAAAAAAGAGTTTCACGGACTCTTTCCTGCTGGGGCTGGCATTGAACTATGATCCTCAGATCTTACCCTTCAAAGTAGCTAGGATTGCAGGCATGAGCTACTGGTGCCTGGCTATTCCAGACTCTTTTATTCTCAGACTCCTATCATCAAATCCAATCCAACAGCAGTTCTATGGGCCTCATCTTCAAAATGCATCTTGAACACAACTTTTGTCACCATCACACCTTGCATCAGTCTGATTTTCATTACTATAATGAAATATATGAAGTAGGCTACTTGTGAAGAGAAAGAGGTTTACTTTCATAGTTTTGGAGGCTGAAAATCCAGACAGAATGGTATGAGTTCTGGAGGGCCACTCCGGCTGGGCCACTTGTGATAGATGGTGATACAGGAACACATGAAAGCAGGAGATCTCCTTTCATGATGTGTACAGCCAGGCTCAGGCGTTCATAGAAACCTTTCCCTAAGAACTAGGGTCCCATAGAAATTCTTCAATTTTCTTCCAAGTGTTCTCTTCCAACCTGGAAGTAGCCTTCCTCTAGTAGAGGAAGTAACCTTCCTCTAGGTTCCATCACTTTTCTCTTTTTCTTTTAGGTCAGAAACCAGGACTCAATCCCCTACCTATCACTTTTGCTCATTGGCTAGGGCTCTACCAACTGATCCATCCCTCCTACCGCAGGTCCCAACTCTTAAAGTTTCCATATTTCATCCTAAAACCTTCATCCTGGGAACGAAGTTCCCAATTCATGAAGTTTGGAGGCCATAAACATCCAGAACAAAGCATACTTCTACAGTGTAAGTCAACTGTTTCATCACTGGGACCCCCTCCCTGCTCTGTTCCTTGACTACCTTTACAATTCATTCTTCACATTGGAATATTAAATAGAGCGCTACCTGGTTGTGACCAATATGGTTCCTGGATTTCTACAACCAGCCAGTCTTTTTTCTATATTCCCCATGCATGTTCTTATCACCAACACACAAAAGCATCTGTTATGGTTTGGATCTTATGTCTTTCTCAGATGCCCATAGATGAAAGGCTTCGATCCCCAGCCTGTGTTAGAACCTTTCCGAGATGGAGCATGATGAGAAAAAGTAAGATCACTGGAGCCCTGCCCTTGAAGGAAGCATCGGGATCCTGGCCACTTTCTCTCCCTTTGATTTTTGATTGCCCATGAGACAATGGCAACTTTACCAACTATTTCCTACAAGGGTGTATTATGTTGCTACAATGCTTAGGACTGAAACCTTCGAAATCATAAGCTGAACGAGACCCTTTGTCCTTTTAGCTTTGTTTCACAGGCACATTGTCACAAGGAGCTAATGCAGCTTCCATGTTACATAATTTTCACAGGCTAATACTTAAATGACAAAACAATGGTTATGACACTGTCTTACAAGAGCATCCTCAAAAAGAAAATCAGAGCTGGGTGCTGGTGATTCATGCCTATAATGCTAGCTACTTAAGAGGCTAAGATATGAGGATTTCTCTTTGAAGCCATCTTGAACAAAAACACTCCTGTAAGACTCTTATCTACAATTAAACAGCAAAACTGAAGTGGAGTTGTGGGTTATGTGGTAAAATACTAGCCTTAAGTGAAGAAAGCCAAGTGAGAGCTCATGGCCCTGAGTTCAAGCCCCAGTGCCAACACCAAACTGGTGCGTGAGGGGAGGAACTCAATCAAATCTGCTGTATTTAAATATTTAGTTTGTGTTAGCAGTTAATTGAATACAATTCAAATTTGCTTTCTTAGAAGTTTACAGTACTGTTCTTATGGTTTCCAGGATGATTAGGAAGTTCGCTTCACTGTCACCCCAGTAACTTTTCTCCAAGGGAATTCTACCATCCCACCAGGACCCATATTGGAATATGGACCATCTGGTGTTCTTCTTCCTACATTCATTGTCCTATCACCTATGACCTGGGAAGATATCACCTTATGGTCAAATTTCTGCTCACCCACATGTAAGTTTTTGGTGACTTACAATCAAGAAAGGAAATCTCTGTTCCTTTAATACAGGTGCTTCAGGCCGCCAGTCTCTTCATTACATAAGTCACTTGGTATAAACTCATGTAAAGCGACTCATTTCTCCCTAGGACTCCTCACAAGCAGGACAGCTGGACCCACTAGAAGAAGGTGTGTTAACTCACAGCCAGAGACAGGCAACAAAAATTAACTACCGACCTTGTTTTGTTCTTTTGGAAAATGAATACATCAAAAATTAAGATGGGTTTAAACATTTAGAATATGTGCTATTAAAGTTATTCAAAAAGGATAGGGGGGAACAATCTCTAGGGCATCATTTTCTACTAGGAGGTAACATGAAGAGGAGCCCGAGTCTGCTCAAAGGTAAAAAGAAATCAACATTACACAATGACCTTGTGAGAGAGTTGGTGAAATTCAATGTTAATATTGTACTTTGTCTCTGCTTTTGGAACCTTCTATCATAACTTGTTCTAAAATTTTCACTCTGTTCCTTTCATTTTAGCATAGTACAAGTTTTAAGAGACAGAATAACAATTGAAGGATGAGACACTGATGTTGAAAGATGTTGTGTGTGTGAGTGCTAGTACTGTGGTTTGAACTCAGGACCTCATGCTCTTACTTTGTCACTCCAGGCTGACTTTCTACCACTTGAGCCATATAGCTCCTCTTTTGGCTTTTTTGTTTTTGTTTTGTTTTGTTTTGTTTTGGGGCTGGTCGTGGGGCCTGAACTCTGTGCCTAGGCGCTGTCTTCAGCTCTTCAGCTCAAGGCTAGTGCTCTACCACTTGAGCCACAGCGCCACTTCCGGCTTTTTTTCTTTTTGCTTATGTGGTGCTGAGGAATCGAACCCAGGGCCTCATGCATGCAAGGCAAGTGCTCTACCACTGAGCCACCTTCCCAGCCCCTCTTTTGGCTTTTTTGTTGGTTAATTGAAATAGGACTCTTATGGACTTTCCTGTCCAGGCTGCCTTTGAACATAAATCCTTAGATCTCAGCCTCCTGAGTAGCTAGGATTGCAGTTGTTAAGTCACCAGCCTCTGGCTGACTGATTTTATGGTCACTTGTTTTGGGTATAAACTCTCACAACTACCTTAGGCTGTTTCTAACAGAATTTTTATTTATTTGTTTGTTTATTTTGTCGGTTGTGGGGCTTGAACTCTGAGCCTGGGCCCTGTCCCTAAACTCACAGCAAGCACTCTACCACTTAAGCCACAGCACCACTTCCGGTGTTCTGGTGGTTAATTGGAGATAAGAGTCTCACAGACTTTTCTGCCTGGGTTGGCTTTGAACCACGATCCTCAGATCTCAGCCTCCTGAGTAACTAGGATTTACAGGCATGAGCCACAGGCATCCGGCTCTAACAGAAATTTAATACTAGTATGAATGATTGGTATTTAATTATTTAGGAATGACTTTGTCTTCTCTTCTTATTTGTTTTTCTTCACACAATCCTCAGATTGATAGCTTCAGATGGGATACTGGAGGAGAAAGGTTTTAAACCACACAAAATCAGAAGGCATTAGGCAAACCATAGTAGAGTTCTGCTCCATGTCAGAAGAATAAAAAAAAGCTAGAAGATAAACGGAAACCAGAAGGCTCTGCTTCAAACTGCTCTTCAACAACAGTGTCTGGAATGAGACATGAGAAGATGGAGAGCTGAGAGTTTGTACAGTCTTGGAAGAAGGAGGAGGAAGGTCTGGAAGGTTCTCCCAGTGCTGTCCACCTCCCACCCTCAGGAATCTCTTGCAAGTGTTTGCCAGTTGAAACAACATCATTAATTTCCTTTACAATCATTAATCAGTCCATTCCCCACAGACTGAGTTCTTTGTAGAAATCCTCTTCCACGCTGTCACCCGTGCCTTTCCACATCAGCCACTAATTGATGTCATTGATGACTGCCAACCCCTCCCTGTGAGCATACTTGCATATGCCTGTAGGCTGAGCCTTGCAGTCATCAGTGTCTTCTAACACTGGACAGTGAAGCCCTGGCCTTCCCTGGACCGTGACTGGCAGTTTAACTGCTCAAATAAGAGCAGGCAGCCTGAGTTTTCTCGCACTTCTCTTTTTGACTCTGTGCACAGTTCACGGAATGTGATGACAGTGGCCTGTCACTCTTGTAGGCATGGACAGTCACCCCTTGCTCACAGTGTGTTATGGAGCCAAAAGAAGACAAACTTCAGCTGCCTAGAAGTGAAATCAGCCTCTGGATTAGCTTCATCTGTGTGTCAGAACCTCTATGACAGGGTTGTGCAGATTAGACTGGAAGACTTTGTCCTCATGTATCCCAGAGGCAGAGGTCCTCTCCAAAGAAGGTAGGTACAAGGAATCAAAGCAAAAGTATTTCCTTTACCTGGGTGGAATCACGTTCCAGGGCCTCTAAGATGTTCTCTCTGGATCTTTTTTGTTTTCAAGCTCTCCTCTTTGGCTGAGATCCTGCTGCTCGCCAGTTGATGCCTTTTTATAGACTAGAAAAGGCTCCCCTTCTGGGCACTGGTAGCTTATGCCTGTAATCCTAGCTACTCAGGAGTATGAGATCTGAAGATTATGGTTCAAAGCCAGCTCAGGCAGAAAAGTTTGGAAGCCTCTTCTCTCCAATCAACCAGAAAAAGCTGGAAGTGGATCTGTTGCTTGAGTGGCAGAATGCCAGCCTTGAGCAGGAAAAAAGCCAAGTGAGAGCTCAAGCCCCTGAGTTCAAGCTCTACTACTAGCACAAAATATAACAGTAAACAAGCAAACTAAAACAATATATAAATGTGGACTGTGAAACTAGGAGAGCTTGAAAGTAGTGCCAGGACCCCAATGCAGAAGAAAAAACAAAAGAACAAGATTGAGAGATCACTGCTCTCCTGGCCCAAGGGAGGAAGGGAAGGGAACAAACATTGCCGAGCTCTCCAATACTTTAAGCTTTGTACTTTGTTCACCTATCGTGGACTTGCATACCTTGCCCAGTCTCTGTGAGCCAGCTAGTTTATATATCATCACTTTTTATTCTCAAAGCAACCTTATAAAGTAGGTGTGGCTCATAGAATAGTAAGATTGGTCACCCAAACATGTCTATTCTAACCCTCAGTATCTGTGAATATGTAAGTGGCAAGAGAAACTTTGCTGATTCATTTAGGTTGGGGACATGAGATAAGGAGATCTCCTGGATGGTCTAGATAGTGCCATTTAATTCCAAGAACTCTTATAAATGAAAGTGGGAGGCAGCACAGACACAGAGGACAACATATCCCTCATCGATGTGATGGCATGTGGAAAAGATTCCAGTGTTGCCTTGGAAGATGGGAGGAGGCCACTAGCCAAGGAATGTATGCAACCTCGATAAGGAGAGGAAGTGCAGACGAGACAGTCTGTCTCCATTGTGAATTTAGGCCAGTGGACCCATTTTATTCTATTTCATTTTATTTTGTTGGTGTATGTGTATGTATCTGTATTACATACATACATGTGTAATTTATTTGTTTATTAGCATACATTAGTTGTATGGGGGGATTCGTTGGGACACTTCCATAGGTGTAATGTATGTGTACAATGTATCCTATCAACTTCACTCCCTGGCTACCTTTCCTGGTGGGTCCATTATTTTCTTTACTTCCATCCTTCATAATTCTAAAATAATAAGCTTGTTTAAGTCATTATGCTTGTGGTAATTCGGTAGAGCATGAATAAAGGACTAATACTATAGGTGTCTTTGTCTCCACTGTTTTCCTGCAAGCTAGGATTCCAATCTAATTCTCTGTGACTTCAAAGCCCATATTTTCCCCTGCATCCATTTTAGCCTCTTGTAAATTTTTATTATTGAAATAATCAATATTTGTCACAACAACTACTTTAGAAAGAATGGCATACTTCTGTTTGTCTCAGTAATTTGCTGAAAGGAAAGAAAGCATCAAGATTGGATGTAGTAGAACATCCTTGTGAGTCCAGTACTCGGGAGGCAAAGAAAGGAGATCAAGAATCAAGGCCCATCTAGGCTCTATATAGTTTCTGTTATGTTTTTCAAGTATCAATTGAATATTGTATTGCCAAAGTATCCTAATTTTCCCCACAGAAATACTTCTATCTAAGGGGGCAAATAAAAACATTATTTTTTTAGCTTATTATTTCATTTGGTTGAATTTCTTAATGATTTTGCAAACAAGGCAAAGCTTTGTTTGTGAAAATTTGCAAATTCATTAATACCAAGGCAACATAAACCAAAGCTATAAGGAAATAACACCCTATGCCCACTAGGAGGATTGAAATTTTTAAAAATTGAGCGTGCAAGACGTGAGTGTTGGTAAGGATCTGAGGAAACTGAAACTCTCCTAAATTGTTGGTGGGATAGAAAAGTACAGCTGCTTTGAAAAAAAGAGCAGTTTCTTGTCAAATTAAATACACGCCTTCTATATTATCCAGATATTTCATTTATGGGTATTTAGTGAAGAGAAGTTAATATATATTTTATTTTTTTATTTTTTTTTTGGGTCCGGTCGTGGGGCCTGAACTCTGGGCCTGGGTGCTGTCCTTCAGCTCTTCAGCTCAAGGCTAGCGCTCTACCACTTGAGCCACAGCGCCACTTCCGGCTTTTTTCTTTTTGTTTATGTGGTGCTGAGGAATCGAACCCAGGGCCTCAGGCATGCAAGGCAAGCACTCTACCACTGAGCCAACTTCCCAGCCCCTAATATATATATTAAAATATAGAAGCTCTCTATAACAATGTTTCTACCAGGTGGGCATTAGTGGCTCATGCCTGTAATCCTGCTACTCAGGAGGCTGAGATCTGAGGATTGTGGTTGAAAACCAGCCTGAGCAGGAAAGTCCGTGAAATTCTTATCTCCAATAAACCACTAGAACACTGGGAGTAGCGCTGTGGCTCAAAGTGTTAGAGCACTAGCATTGAGCTGAAGAGTTGAGGGACAGCATCCACACCCAGAGTTCAAACCCCATGACCCACCAAAAAAGAAAAAAATGTTTCTACTAGCCTTATTCCTATTTGCCCTATGTGGATAAAATCCAAATATCTATCAACAGGTAAATATGATACATTCCATACAATGGAATAATATTCAGCAATGAAAAGGAATAAATGCAACATGGATGATTCTCAAAAATCATTTCTGTCTGACAAGAAGGTTTTTTTGTTGTTGTTGTACTGTTTTTCTTTTTTTGTTTTTTGTTTTGCAGTGCTGAGGATTGAACCTAGGACTGCATGAATGTTAAACCAGTGTTCTATCACTAAACTACACACCCTAATTACTCCCCCAGCTCAAAGCGTATTATATTGAGGCTGGACATCAATGGATCATGCCTGTAATCCTAGCTACTCAGAAGACTAAAATTTGAGCCTCCCAGTTCAAATCTAGCCCAGGCAGACAAATTCAAAAGACTCTTATCACCAATTACCTAGCAAAAAACCAGAAGTGGAGATATGGCTCAAGTGGTAGAGCACCATCATTGAGAAAAAGAGCTAAGCCAGAGCTGGAGGTTCTGAGTTCAAGCCTCAGTACCAGCATAAAAAATTGTTACATTGTGTGAAAGCCTCCCCAATGCAGTATTGTATTTCTATGAAGTTTCACAGTGGGAAAAGCTAATCCTCAGTGGTCAAAAGCACTGTTTCCTCTGGTCAAGTTGGGGTAATGAGGATGACTAGAATGGCACAATGAGTGAGTTTTCTGGGGGTAATGAGATGTTCTGTATCTTGATTAAGATAGGGGTTACATTGGTAGATGAATTTGTGAAAATGCACCAAGTATTTCCTTAAATCTCTATGCAATTTCTCACATTTTGAAAAAAGAGGGAGTCGAAACTAGAGTTAAAAGCACACTGGAGTTCTCTAGACAATCAATGTGCATCAAAGCAGGACTTTTTAAAAAAATTTTTTGGGGGGGTCTAGTAGTGGGGCCAGAACTCTGGGCCTGGATGCTATCCCTCAGCTCTTTAGCTCAAGGCTAGCGCTCTACCACTTGAGCCACAGTGCCACTTCTGGCTTTTTTCTTTTTGCTTATGTGGTGCTGAGGAATCGAACCCAGGGCCTCATGCATGCAAGGCAAGCGCTCTACCACTGAGCCACCTTCCCAGCCCCTCAAAGCAGGACTTTTGATGATTGCAGTGACGGTGAGAGAAATAGAGGCTTCCTTCTGGTCCCAGTTCCTTAGGGCTTATGGCTATGTGTGACCTTGCAAGATTGACTTCTGAGTCCTAGGATCATCAACTATAAAATAAATGAGCACGCTAAATGACCTCAAAATTTCCTCCTCTTGCTCTAAAATTCCATTATCTGCCATACTAAATGGCAAATCAAATCACACAGCATTGCTTTTCCAGCCCATGTCAATTCGAATCTATGATTCAATTGATAGCCATCTCAGTGAGGAATGGAATTCTCAGAGATTACATCTTCACGTCTGAAACTTGGGTCCTCTTTATTAGCTAGTTTCCAGGAATACATCTTAGAGAAATTCAAGTGAGAGCTACATGCACTCAGATTAAAGGCGTTTTCCACCTTTAGAGAGAGCAGACATGCAAGTTTTCATAGACATATGGACTGGATGTATAGACTGGGACTTCAGATCAGTCATTTATATGATCAGCTAACTCTCCTCTCTCTTCCTGAATGGTTTTCCTTCCCAGGGTTGTTTAAAGACAAAATAAGATCTTGTCAAATAGGCAAAGCATGCTTTAGCTTGCAGAATGCTGTGCTGATACAAAGTGGTTTGTTCTAATTGAGATTAGAGAGGGGAAGGAACCACAAGTCTACAAACATGAGCAGAGGTTAGGTCAGCACCAGTCACTGGGATGAAAATAACCTTCTCTTGCAGGTGACACTGGTGGCTAGGCATAGGAGACATTGAAAGGGAGATGAGTTTCAGAACGTAGGTGTGGGACAAAGATTTCCTGGTTTTTCACTCATCCAGATTTCTCCTGCTCATCTCCAGTTTCTCATCCGCACATGCAAACTCACTGACTTGAGCAGCCAGGTTGGAAATAATGCACCAGACAGAGCCACAGAGGAAGGTACCACAGAGAATGCCTGGAAATACTGATAGCCAAAGACTGCAACAGCTGAGCCTGGCTGGCTAGTGGGTTTGTGGCCCCAAAGAAGTTTAGATTGGGAAGTGTGTGTGTTGGGGAGGGTGGGGGGAGATGACAGGATGACCGGCTCCCTTCCACAGAGCACAAACACTCCCAAAGGACAGCAGCTTCCTGCTGGTTCTCCACTGCTCTGTTATATGAAACTGAGTTACTCATGTGGGAGGTGTGTGATGAATGCATGATGAATGAACAGAGAAGAGTCCTAAATGCAGCATTTGCAATGTCCACCAACCCACACTAGATCCAGAGAAGAAGTATCTGGCTCATCTCTCTAGACTTGGAGATTGAACGAGAGAAGACCCAGCAGCTGATCAAGTTACCTAAACCAGGGCTGGGAAGGTGGTCCAGTGTTAGAGTGCTTGCATGTATGAGGCCCTGGGTTCGATTCCTCAACACCACATAAGCAGAAAAAGCCGGAAGTGGCGGCGCTGTGGCTCAAGTGGTAGAGCGCTCTAGCCTTGAGCTAAAGAACTGAGGGACAGCGCCCAGGCCCAGAGTTCAGGCCCTATGACTGGCAAAAAATATAAAAAAAAGTTACCTAAACCATTCAAGTCAGGAAGCACTGATGTCTTTTTCCTTATTACCCAAACTTTCCTAGCAAACTTGATCCTTTCGGGCTGGGAGCTCAGTGGTAGAGTGCTTGCCTTGCATGCATGAGGCCCTGGGTTTGATTCCTCAGTACCACATAAGCAAAAAGAAAAAAGCCAGAAGTGGTGCTGTGGCTCAAGTAGTAGAGTGATAGCCTTGAGCTGAAGAGCTGAGGGACAGCGCCCAGGCCCAGAGTTCAGGCCCCACGACCAGACCCCCCAAAAAAATCAAAAAACAAACTTGATCCTTTCTTCTATATCCAATCAAGAAGCCACATCAGCAGGAATCTACAAAAAATAGAATATAACTCATTGTGTTTGCTGTTTCTCTTACTCCAGCCCCCTCATCTTCCAGCTAAACCACAGCAATAACCTAGCTGGGCTTCGAATTTCCACAGTCTTTCCTCTCTCTCCCTCTCTCCCTTGCACTCTCTCTCTCTCTTCCTCTCTCCCCCTTTTCCTCCTTTCTTCCCTTTCTTTCCTTCCCTCTGTCTCCTCTCTCTTCCTCCCCTTCCCTCTCTTTCCGTATATACTATCTAAATTATATATGTATTAATTTATTACATAAAATAAGTTATAAAGTCATATATTAAAACATTAAAATTAAAAATATTTAAATAAGTTATGAATTTATAGTCATCTAAAATAATCCATTTGTCTTACAATTACATATAGAACAATGTCCTGCCTCTCTTCTAGCTCAATTTCTCATATAACTCAAATACACAGACGCTTTGAGTTTATGTATTTTTGCATCTTGGGTTTGCTTAATGTGAATCTGTCTCTAAAAGATGGACTCTCTTTTGGGATGCTCACAAATAAGTACCTGACTCAGGTGTCTCAGCCAGTGCAATAACTGAGGGGTGACCCCTTAGTCTATCTTACCTGAATAGTTCATGGCCTTATGATGGAGTTTTCTAGTTGCTCTTTTGGTCTGTGGAATTTTAATTCTACCATATTGTGACTCCTTTGCTTTCTTTTAAGTGTGAGGTAGATTTATACTTTTGACCATTGAGATACATAAGCTAATCTTTCTTTTTCTCTCTTTTTTCTTGACTGCTTGCTTTCTGTCATTACCATTTTTATTATATTTAAGTGACATTGTTCAAAAAGAAATGTACTCTTTACCTGACTTATGTAACTTTTAATCCCTCTGTACGTGACCTTTATCATCATAATAAAAAAGAACCACTTGAGTTTTAAAGCATGCTAATTTTATGCTCATACCATACAGTTTATGTCACATGTTTCCGGTGGTCTATCATAAGCTACCTCCTGACTAACCAGGTATAAGATAGATAAATAGCTGTCAGTTAGAAGATAGATAATAGATCAATGATAGATGATTGATAGATATACAGATAGATAGATGAATAATAGATGATAGGTAGATTATAGATAGAAAAGTGATAGATAATAGATTATTGATAGATGATAGATAAGTGATAGATGATAGATTATTGGTATATTGATGGTAGGTAGATCGATAGGTAGAAAGATAGATAGATAGATAGATAGATAGATAGATAGATAGATATAGATCGACAGATAAATAGGCAGATTCTTAGGTACTCTCCTAGTAAATACCATTAGTCTCTTTTCCAAAAAGTTTGTATTAGCTTGGTGTATTGACAAGAAACTTGATTAGGTAATATCTGTGTGTGTGTGTGTGTGTGTGTGTGTGTCTGTTTCTATCTCTTTGTCTCTGTCTTCCTGCTCCCACCTCATCACTTTTCTTCCTCCTTCCCAGTGGCTTCCCACAGCTGCTAACTTTTTCCTTCCTCCAAGGAATAAGTTTCTAGTGCTAAGAATTTCACTGAAAGCAGCTCAGTGATTATTCTTCTGAGCCTGGAAAGCTTTCTACCTCAACCATCTCTGCCTGGACCAGAGGAAAGCCTACACACAGACCAAAAAGACCGTTCCCTAACCGCCTCTTGGCCTCCACATCTGTTTTCCTACTTCAGGGTTGATACCTGTCCCTCTTAAGTAAGTTTCCAACACTAAGTTGACAGTTTTCTTTCCATCAAGGCCTTTGGGTTTTTTTTTCCTAATTTTTTTTCTTGTAAGCCTTTCTTAATAATAATGTTGCTTTTTTTGTGCCCCTGGCTGATTCCCACCAGCAGCCAGAGAGCTAGCAAGTGTTTCCCCCCAGTCCCCTGCCCCCTGCAACTTCTGAACACCTCCCACGTGTCTGCCTGGCACTGCTGAGGGAGAAGCCACTGTCCCTGTGCTCGGGAAACTCACAGTCCCTGGGGAAAATAAAGCCATATCTATCTTCAAATCCTCCGACATTTGGACTCACTCTTCCTTTAGTGTCTGAACAACAATGGCTCATAAAGCAGGACATAAAGACAATTCTCTCCCTAATGGTATTCTGGAGCCAATTTCAAATGAACATTTTGTTCTTCTCAATATACCAATAAATAAGTAATAACATAAACTGTGTTTGGTACTGCAATATAATAGTGATCCCAGAGAGGAAGGAGGATGTAAACAGGATATTGCAGCTGGGGATATGGGAGAAGGCTCTCAGAGGATGAGCTGGCTAAGTTGGGTCTATGAATTTAAGAAACTTCTCAGAAGAAAGGGGCATCCAAGTAGAAGATAGGAGACATGGAAGAGGGCCTCTGATATAAGCCTGTTGGTGATTAAGTTGGGGTATCTATCTATCTATCTATCTATCTATCTATCTATCTATCTATCTATCTATCTATCTATCTATCTATCTGTGTGCTGGTATTAGGGCTTGAACTCAGGACCTTGTGCTTTTGCTTGACTTTTCTGCTTAAGGCTAGGCTCTACCACCTGAGCCACATCTCCACTTTTAGCTTTTTGCTGGTTAACTGAAGAGAAAGACTCACAGATTTGTCTGCCCAGGCTGGTTTTAACTCATAGTCCTCAGTGTTCAGCAAGGATCAGTGATGTAAGCCACAGGCTCATACCAGTAAGTTTGTACATTTTGAAATCATAATGAGCAGGTGACTTTTATAGAGGAACAGGACTGTGTAAATGACACATAGGGACACCATAGCCAAGCAGCATGGAGAGTAAAAAACAGAATTGGCAGTGCTTGGTTGCTGATGAGATCTGGAGAATAAAGGGAAAAGAGTAGTCACAAATTCTGTCATGGAGAACTGTGTGACATTTCCTCAAAAAATAAAAACTAGAACTACAAATAATCCAGTAATTCCTTTCTTGGTATAACTTGAATAAGATTTGAAAGCAGGGTCTCCAAAAGACACCTGTACTCCCCTGCTCATTGAAGCACTATTTACAATAACCAAGAGGTCAGAGCAATTCAAATGTCTATTGATAAGTGAAGGGATAAGGAAATGTGATACATCCATGCAATAGAATATTACTTAGCCTTAAAAAAGAAAAAAATTCTGGCATCTACTACAACATAAAAGAACCTGAAGGACACTAGGCTAAGTATGTCTGGCCACAAGAAGATAAATACTATATGAGTCTACTTCTAAGATACATTTTAAGTAGTCAAATTCATAAAGACAGAAAGTAGAATGACAACAGGGACTGAGGGGTAAAATAAGGAGATAATTGCTTTTTTGTTTTGTAAGCTGTACGAGAGCTTGAACTTGGGGCCTTGTGTCCTCACTTGGCTTTTTCTGCTTAAGTCTGGTGCTTTATGATTTAACCATACTTCTGCTTCTGGGGCTGAATTTATCAGAGATAAGAGTCTTCCAGACATTTCTGTCTGAGATGGCTTTGAACCAGAATTCTTTGATCTTAGCCTTCAGAGTTGCTAGAATTTACAAGCATGAGCCACCAATGCCTGATGAGAGAATTGTTGCTTCTTTGGTACAGAATTTTAGCACTGGAAGATGAAAAGCTCCTGAGATCAGTCTTCCAACAATATGAATGTCCTTAACATTATGAACTATATACTTTTATACCTACAAATACTTAAGGAGAAACTTTCATGTTAATATGTTTTACCACAAGGAAAATTCTATCTTAGGCATCTGAATGACTAGACATGATATACTAGAGGACTTGGATATGTCTGGGAGAAGAGAATTAAGTTCAATTTTTGACAGAATGAATTTTGGGTATTGAGGCATCCAGCATGGGCTCTGGGGCCAGCCTGCCATGGTTTAGGCCTAGCTCAGTAACTCCAAATTTAGCTACCTACTCCTAGAATTCTGTGAGGCTAGATAGTGCAGGCCTACAAATCATTATATATATACACATATAGTATATATATATAGATATAGATATAGATAGCGTATGTGGGGGAGGGGCTCACACTCTCCCTCAGCTTTTTAGCTCAAAGCTTCCACTTGAGCCACAGCTCCACTTCTGGCATTTTGCTGGTTAATTGTTGGTAAGAGTCTCACAGACTTTCCTTCCTGGGCTGGCTTTGAACTGTGACCCTCAGATCTCAGCCTCCTGAATAGCTAGGATTACAAGCACAAATCACTGGTACCAGGCTCATGCTGTATTTTTTTTTTCTTTTTTTTTTGGGTCCGGTCATGGGGCCTGAACTCTGGGCCTGGGCGCTGTCCCTCAGCTCTTCAGCTCAAGGCTAGCACTCTACCACTTGAGCCACAGCGCCACTTCCGGCTTTTTTCTTATGTGGTGCTGAGGAATCGAACCCAGGGCCTCGAGCATGCAAGGCAAGCGCTCTACCACTGAGCCACCTTCCCAGCCCCTCATGCTGTATTTTTAACTGTATTTTCTTTGTCTTTTCTTTTTTGGTACTGGGGATTGAACCCAGGACATTGCACTTGTTAGGCAAGCGCTTTGCCACTGAGCTACACCCCAGCCCCATGCTATATTTTTAAATCATACTGAACAGGTGACTTTTTCAGAATAAAATGTCTCTGTGAATGAAACACAGTGTCTCCCCAACATTTAGGGATAAGAAAGGGCATGTAAGAAAGGACTTACAGTCAAGTCAGCACTGTGTAGTGTTAATGTGTTTGTACAATTTTGTGTCTACTAAGCAGTAGTCTGGAGCTCAGGAATCTTTTAGACCTTCCAAAAGATGTTGGAAAATAAATGTCGGTCCAGAATGTACTGAAGACATCAAGAGATGCCAATCAAAAACAGTTTTCAAATCTAACATTTTCATTAGCTCATCCATTCTTATCCTAGACACATACAGCATATCTATTCTGTTCACTATTGCTCTTGAGAGCAAGTATTTAATGTGAAGGCCATAATTTAAGAAGAAAGTGCATACCAGTGGTTGCAGTGTGAGGGGGAAAAGTTTTACCTGGATTTGGTTAAAACAGCCAAAGTTGAGCCAGGCATTGGTGGCTCACACCTGTAATCCTAGCTACTCAGGAGGCTGACATGTAAGGATTGCAGTTGAAAGCCAACCCTAGGCAGGAAAGTCCATGAGACTCTTATGTCCCATTAACCACCAGGAAACTGGAAGTAGAGCTATAGCTCAAAGTGGAAGAACACTAGCCTGGAGTGGAAACAGCTCAGGGGGCAGTGCCCAGGTTCTGAGTTCAAGCCCCAAGATGGACAGAAAACAAAAATAAATAAATAAAATAAAAATAAACAAAAAACAGCCAAGATCAAAAGACCTAAAATACAAGATACTTGTGGATTTCTTCAGGAAATAAATCAGCATTGGCTACTTTCTTGTTTCAAATTATACCTTAATAGTTAGTGGAAAAAAAGAAGTGGCTAGTTATCCCCAAACAAGCTGCAACAACCTCACATGGTGGCTGAGACATGTCTGTGTGTGCCAACATCCATTTTCTTCTCCTTAGCTACCTCCTGACTCAGCCTGGTGACTCTGTTTTTAGAAAACAAGAGTGGGGAATGGAATTGGAGTGAAAAGCAAGCATAAGTGGGAAGAATAAAACAACAAAAGGAAGTATCATTTCCTTCTGCAATCACTAGCAGGCCTCACTAATTAGCTTCTTATTATGGACTTGTACTGCCTCCGGAGGACCTAGAATAAGGAGGCATATCACAATTCTTTCTCTGCCTTCAGGAAGCAGGAGCCGGAAGTGACTTGAACATGGCTGTATGAGTCTCCCTACCAGTCTTCTAATGTATGAGGTTCAATCCAGGTCATAGGTTTGAATTACAATTGAGCAGGTGTGGATCAGAATTGAGCAGGCATCTAGCTGACTGGGAGAACGTCAAGCAAACTTCCCAATTGTATCCTTGGGCTTGTGTGAATGTGGTTACAGTGACAAGGCAAAAGGGTGCTGCTCTGACCAGTAGTCAGAGTCCTGACGTAGACAAGAAGGGGTAGGCACACTAGCATGAATCATTACTCTTGTTTCCAATCTGATTGGTCATGGGAATAAATCTCTGTTTTAAGAGCATTGAAACTGAGCCAGGTCCTGTTGGCTTGTGCATGTAATCCCAGCTACTTGGGAGGCTGAGATCCAGAAGATTGTAGCAGGAAGCCAGCCTGGACAGAAAAGTCCATGAAAATCCATCTCCAAAATAGCAGCTAAAAACTGAGCTTGGAGTGTGGCTCAAGTGGTAGAGCACTAGACAAGAAAGCAAGCTGAGTAAGAGAGAGATTCTGCTTGAGTACAAACTCTAGTACCAGAAAGGAAAAAAAAGTCATTAAATTGGGTATTGATCCTATAGATAAAATAACAGATATTTCTTGGACAGCTATTATGTAACAGGCCACTTAACAATGATGAGTATATGGCTCCTACTGTTAAAAAGCTTCCAGTCTGTGGGAGATGAAATACAAGTTTTAATGAAATTGCAAAGATGGTAGGAGATAAAATGACTCCATGTACCAGGCAGAGCTGGAACACATTGCATGGAAGAGGTGATTTCTTTTTTAACTGAGCCATAAAAAACTTGACACATCCTGGAAGGAGAGAAAGAATACTTTCAGGTAATGGTAGCAATATATGAAGGTCTGATGTATGGAGGACATAGCTGGACCTGAATAGCAGGAACATAATGACATAAGTGGTCTTACCATGGGTCTTGAGATAGATTGGGACTCATAGTTCTAGGGTCCTGGAGGCTTATGCTAAGGAGCTGGATTCTATCCCCAAAATCACTCTAATGTGCCTATCTTTCCCTCCTCCATCCTTGCCTACCTTACCCCAGTTTTGCTCTGGCCTGGGACACTGAAGAATCCTGTTAATAGTTCTCTCCCATCCATTGTTATTCCTCTCCAGTCTTTTCTCCATATTGAAGCCTGGGGTTGCATTCAAACTCTTTTCTTGGACTCTAGAACAGGCACATGCAATCTATAATGAAAGAGAAAGCAGAGTAGTGGTTGTCTCCGACCAACAACCAGCAAAGGAGCCAGGGGAGTTTTTTGAGTGACAGCAATGTGCTATATCTTGACTGAAGTGGTGGTGGTGGCCTCATTTAACAACTGGGCTTTTCTATTGCTTTTTAATTACGCTTCAGGAAAGCTGTTCTTTTTTTTTTTTTTTTAAGACAACCATTTTTCTTTGCCTTAGGATAAAAATCAGTATCCTTGACTTGACTCCCAGACCCTGCATGGCTCCTTGCTTTCTCCTGCCTCTTCAAGCTCTCCCCCTCCACACTACCCTGCCCCGCCTCCACAGGTTCTCTGCATCTGCAGAACTTAATGTACCCTCCTCATCAGGAACACCTCCCACGCTGTCCTTCCCAGCAAGAATGCTGGACCTCTCCCTGCTGCTGGCTTTGCCCTACTGCCTCATGCTCAGACTTACATCATGGACCCCAGCAGGGGCCTTTCCTGCTGCCCCACCCTAACACACACACACACACACACACACACACACCTGCATAGCCTGAAAAAGTGTATGTGCATAGCTGTTCAGGTTCCCTCCTGCCCTATAGACAATGAGTTTCAAAGGATGTGATAGGGCTGACTTCACTACCACCAGCCTGCCACCTAGCCCTTTGCTTGACATGGTAAGGGATCAGTGTGTGTCATGAATAAAATCATCTCCAGTTTTAAGCAGGTTTTAAAGAGAATATATGTGCATATGCATTTCTCTGTGTATGTGTGTGTGCACATATGTGTGCCAGTACTTAGACTTGAACTCAGGGCCTTATACTCTTCCTACACAAGGCTGATGCTCTACCACTTCAGCCACATTTCTACTTCTGGCTTTTTTTTTTTGCTAATTAATTGAAGACAAGAGTCTCATGGAGTTTTCTGTCCAGTCTACTTACATGTTTCCCATAGAGATTCTCAGCTAAGGTACTTGAAAGTCAAGCATTTATTTCTGTTTCTCACAATGACTGAGGGCTGTGATCGTCACTTAACATCCAGAGGCCAGGCATGCTAGACATTCATCCTCCATACTGAGGACAACTCCACTGAGAAAGATAACTTTCCCTGTGCTTGGGATACAGCTATGAAAGGTAGAAGAAGAGGAAAGAGAGCTGAAATCTGAGCTAGGAGACTTACAAACATCCAAAACAAAGGATGGCTGGTGGCCAGGAGGAAGTCTATACTGAAAAAAATAAGATCAGAATGAAAGGAGAAAGGGCAAATTGAGAAGTATTCAGTAAACAATGCCAACAAACTAGGCGATCAATGGGCAAACAGATTTCTCCTTAGAGGAAAGGGATATAAACCTCATTTAAAATGATGCTTATTGAAATGAACTCCAAGAAATGGGAGTAAGAGGTTTATTATTATATTGTTTGCAGTTCTTTTTTTTCTTTTCTTCTTTCCTTTTTTCTTTGGTTGTCACTGTTTTTTATTTCTGTACCCTTTGTCTTATATATAAGTTTATCTGATTTGACGCAGGGAAGGGGAAGCACAGAAACGATGTGACAAAGGGTGAACCAATTCAGCATCGAAACCCACTAGACACTATATTGGAAATGAACTATACAACTTTGGGGGAAGGGAAGTTGAGAGGGGAAAAACTGGGAGAGAATGAAGGAGAAGTTAACACTGTTCAAAAGAAAATGTACTCATTACCTGACCTATATAACTATAACCCCTCTGTACATACAATAACATTTTTTAAAAGAATTTTTTTAAAAAAGGAAATAAGATGTGTGATCCAGGAAAATTCTTTACCCATCCGTCTTTTGTAATCTAGGGACACAAATAATACTCAGATCATGTGGCTGTTATAGACCAGGTTAACTGAGTCAATATACTTGGGTTATGCTGGGTGCTGCTGGCTCATGCCTGTAATCCTACCTACTCAAGGAGGCTGAGATCTGAGGATCTTGGTTTGATGCTAGCTCAGGCAGGCAACTGTGAGAGATGCTTATCTCTGATTTAGCCATCAAAAAGCCAGAACTGGAGGTAGATCACTAGGCCTTGAGCAGAAAAAGCTAAGGAACAGCACCCCAACCTAAGATTAAGTCCTAATACTAGCTCCAAAAAATATTTACATACTTGGATTACTGCTTGACATTACAGCAAACACCAGGTAACATTTGATATTGTAGTTGCAGATGCAGGAATAAAGAAAGAAAGATAGAAAAAAAGAAAAAAAAAGAAAGATAGCAACAGAGTAATGGGGGGAAGAAGGGAAGTAAGATGGATGCATTGATCTATAGAGATAAACAGATATTAAGAAAGCATGTTTCAAATGCAATCACAGGTTTGAGTAAATCTGCCCACACACTCCTTTCTTTAAGTGCAATGGTGAAAGTACCAGGTGCACTTAATTTTATAGGACACAGCCACCATGTGTAGAAAACTCTGGACCACTGCCAGCCTCAGAAGCATGAAGCAGGAAAAGGGCTTAGTTGACAGAAATGTGCAGTAAGCAGACTGTACTCATCTGATTTCTACTATTATAACAAAATCCTGGGGGAAAGGCATTAACAAAGAATTTACCTTACCATTATGAGACCAGGAATCTGAGATAGTGTTGTTCTCATTTTTCTGATCTCTGGCATAGCCCTGTTACCTAGGTAAAAAAAAAAAATGGCAGAGGGCTGGGAAGGTGCTCAGTGGTAGAGCGCTTGCCTTGCATGCCTGAGGCTCTGGGTTCGATTCCTCAGCACCACATAAGCAAAAAGAAAAAAGCCGGAAGTGGCGCTGTGGCTCAAGTGGTAGAGCGCTAGCCTTGAGCTGAAGAGCTGAGGGACAGAGCCCAGGCCCAGAGTTCAGGCCCCATGACCAGACCCAAAAAAAAAAAGAAAAAGAAAAAAATGGCAGAGAAGTGGCCACTTTCCTGAGAGCTAACCTGGGTCCTACAACAGTTGAACTCATCTTTCCTGAAGACAAGGACTCCAGTCACTTCTCAACTTCACCACACTGGCAACTAATTTTCCAGTATATGGTCCTTTAAGGTTGCTATAATTTGGATATTGAATGTCCCCTTAAAGGTCCATGTGTTAAAAGCTTAGTCCTAGGGCAGCATGATTGGCAGGTGCTGTAGACCTTCTGGAGGAAAGTCCCTAAATCGTTGGGGATATGCCCTTGAATGGAATTGTGGGTTCCTAGTCTCTTTTTGTCCTGTCTGATGAGGTGTGCCACACACACATTCCTACCATGATGGCTTCACTAGAGGCCCAAAGCACCTGATAATGGAATGCAAGGATGAGCCAAAATAAACCTTTCTTTCTTACATTCATTGCCTCAGGTGCTTTCTTATGGTGATGGAAAGCTGGTAGACACTAGAATCATATCAAATCACAGCCCAACCATTCTAGCATATGCCCAGCAGTTGGGCCCGGAAGATACATGGAATGGTTAGTCAGGAAGAGTCTGGCAACTTCACTTAAGACACTTCATCTTTCTCTTTTCTTGCTCATTCAACACTTTGTCACTCTCCTACCCTTTTCTATTCTGCTGTGGCATTTACCACCACCCGATAAGCTGAGATGTTCATGTGTAGTGCCAAATAGACCACTGACTGGGAATCAATGTAGACTGAAGTGAGTTGGTAGCAGGTCATTTTACCACACTGTCTTAAGTACTTGCAAATATAGCCAAAATGGGCAGTACTAGATAAGGCCTAAAGTTTTGTACAGTTCTCCTATCTATGGGTCTTTCTTTAATGTAGCACCCACAACCTGGCCAATGCCTCCTTTCCTTGTTCTGCTCCAACAACTTGCTTCTCCAACCCGACACTCTCCTCTTCTGTGCCTTTGCCATTTTCATGGCTTTGGATGGCTTCATCTTCTAGCTTTTCCACTAACCTACCATACAGTTTTTGTTTCGATGTGAATCACCCATGGTTCTCTTCTCCAGTGAAGGGGGAGTGCCCAGTGCACTGTCTCTTATTGTAAGAATTATAGTCATGATAGCAGTTTCAGAGAACGGAATCCACTCCAACCAGTTTAACCCGGAAAAGATGTATTGTAAATATTTAATAACTAATAAAGTCACGGAGAGGGGATGAGATAGACTTAAAATTAAGCTTTTATGAATCACAGGCACAAAGCAAAACCTGGTTCCCACAGCTAACTCTTTTAGTATCAGGAAGTCTCTGGCCTAACAACAGTACTCCATTAGCATAATGAGGAACTTAATTCTCCCCACACAGATCTCATAGTCAAGTTTTGGCTAACATGAAGTCTGGACTGATTTTTTTTTGTGTGCCAGTCCTGGGACTTGAACTCAGGGCCTGGGCACTGTCCCTCAGCTGCTTTTGTTCAAGGCTAGCACTCTACCACTTGAGCCACAGGGCCCCTTCTAGCTCTTTCTGTTTATGTGATACTGAGGAATCAAACCCAGGGCTTCCTGCATGCTAGGCAAGCACTGTACCACTGAGCCATACTCCCAGCTAATATGGAGTTTAGTTATGATCATCCTGGTTTGGACTGTGATTGTTTTATCAGGCCACATCCCACCTTCTAAATGTATGGACAGTTTAGAGATTGATTGCTCTTGGATCAGTTACCAAATGTGATCCAAAGTGCTTTAGAGAGTAGAAGAAAAGTTCACCTGGTACAAACATGGTGAAGGAGACTGCTGGGGACAATGGCATGGCCAGTATACTTCTTCCTTTCTTCCTTTCTTTTCTTTCTTTTTTCTTTTTTTTGTTGGTTGTAGGGCTTGAACATAGGACTTGGGTACTGTCCCTGAACTCATTTGCCCAAGGCTAGTACTCTACCTCTTTGAGCCACAATGCCACTTCCAGTTTTCTGGTAGTCAATTGGAGATAAGACTCTCACAGATGTTCCTGCCTGGGCTGGCTTTGAACTGCAATCTCAGATTTCAGCATTTAACATAGCTAGGATTACAAGCATGAGCCACCAGCTCCCAGCTACTTCTTCTTCCTTTCTGCTGAGATTAATTTTCCTGTTAGCAATAGGGTTCATTGGTGGTGAGTGATGGTAATTAATTGCCTAGCTGGATATCAATTAAATTTAAATCTGCTGTTAACCCTAACCATTTTTTCCATCTCATCCCTGACATAGAATGAAAACTGCTTTTAACATACAGGGCAGTAACCTGCCTGATGCTTCATGCCTGTTATCCCAGCACTTGGGAGGTAGAGACAGGAAGACTGAGAATTTGTAGTCAGCCTGGGCTGTCTCAAAACAAAACAAAAGAGGCCAGGATCATAGAATGTTGGGAACAAGGAGAAAATTCAAGGTCATAAAATTTAGTAGCAAGTAAATACTGCTTTATAGCCAAAGTGAATAGGATAATGTAGTAAGTTTTATTTAATCTAAATGAACTCAATTTGAAGGCTTGGCCTTATGCTTAGGGCTTGTTGTTGTTTTTATCCTGTATCTTTAGCCATATATGCGCTTTGTAATTCATAGTTTAAAAATAATTAGTTTTTTCTTGGTGAATTGAACATTAGATTGTCATTTGCTGATCTTCTCCTGGAGAGACCTATGAATATTTGATCTTATTTTGATCATCTCCCACAGGAAAGTGACCTCTGTGTCACTGCTTCTTAGTTCAGTTCTTTTTGATTGTTGTTGCTTTATGCCGGTATTGGGCCCTGAACTCTTGTGCTCTTAGTTTTTTCTACTCAAGGCTGATGCTCTACCTCTTAAGCCATACTTTCATTTCCAGCTCCTTTGGTGGTTAGTTGGAGATAAGAGTCTCACAGACTTTCCTGCCCAGGCTGCCTATGAACTTACTCAAATCTCAGCCTGCGATGTAGCTAGGATTACAGATTAGAACCACAGGGGCTGGGCTCTGTGTGCCTCTTAATCAGATGTGTCTGCGCTCACTTTGGTGTATAATTTCCCTTCATCATTTGCTTCACTGATAAACTTTCTCCATCTCTATTTCAGTGTGCACTGAAATTATTATTTTTTGTAACAGCATCACAAATTCAGTACCCACAGACCA
Organism: Dipodomys ordii; assembly: GCF_000151885.1. Classification (NCBI taxonomy): domain Eukaryota; kingdom Metazoa; phylum Chordata; class Mammalia; order Rodentia; family Heteromyidae; genus Dipodomys; species Dipodomys ordii. Next base: position 9,140,801 of record NW_012267292.1, read on the forward strand.
GTGGAGGCTTTCTCATTTTTAAAGATCTTTCTGGCCTCTCACCCTTTCCAGTAACAATATAACTCCTCTTATACCCAAAAGCTGAATCTTTATAATTAGGTACAAGAACCTATGTCTTAGTCTACCCATTTGTAAGCATTTACTTGCTGAAACATATGCTATCTATTGCCTTAGGTGGCTTCCCTGGCTCAATTTGTACCTGATCTATCCCTTGCCCTCTTTCAGTTCTACTCTGTCTTCCAGGGCTGGGTAGCTCCTGCAGACTGGCTGAGCTTCTCAGGTTTGTAACCATGGGTTTCCAACTGGTTTTGTGCGCAGAGAGGTACTAAAGGAGACTGGAGAGAAGAGGTGGGGAAGTCGTCTCCAGCATCTGGGTAGCTCTTTCATGGACCTACAGCTGCTAGGCAGGCCCAGCAGGTCCTAGTTTCTCTCAGGCGCTCTTGCCTTTGGCTTGATAACATTTATCACAGAAGTCCTCTGTCCCCAATGGATGAGACTTCTTGCTTGCTTGCTTGCTTTTTTTTGCTGATGCTGGGGCTTGAACCTTTGGGCCTAGGCATTATCCCTGAGCTTGCTTTCACTCAAGACAAGTGCTCTACCACTTGAGCCAGAGTGCCACTTCTGGCTTTTTAGAGTAGTTTATTGGAAATAAGAGTCTCATAGCCAGCCCACGCTGGCTTCAAACTTTGATCCTCATATCTCAGCCTCCTGAGTCACTAGGATTACAGACGTGAGCCACTGGTGCCTGGCAGTTGGGGCTTCTTGATGTGTTCCAATAGCTTGCCTGCATTAGACCCTACTAAATATACTCTGGTATAAAATAAATTAGAAACACTCATCTCCCCCTGACTGCCACATCCTTCACAAAAATGTCAGGCTGTCCTTGCTGCTGACCTTGCTGAGTCACCTCCAACCCCTTCTTCCCTCCCCAAGCACACCTGCAGCTTTAAATGAGATAACCAGTTAACCAGAGGCCAAGGGCCAGCAGGTGTTGATGCATCTGCGGATCTGGCATTGCTGTTAGAACCCCCTATCCAGCTTTCCCACTCCACCTCCATCTTTGCACAAACAGCCCCTTCCCCTGTTCCTATCTTGCCCTGCCATTCGAAACAAATCACCCCTGACCTCTGTCCTACCTGACTTCACCTTTCAGCTTGATAAAAAGAGACCCTAGTTATAAGAGATTCTAGTTATAAGGGAGTTGCGCCATCTTCTCTGAAGGAGACTTGGCTGTCCTTCCCAGGTTTTCATTCTGAATAAAACCTGTTGGTTTGTTGAGGTCACCTTTCCACTCTTTTTCTTTTCTTACTTACTCAAATGGGTTTTTTTTTCTTTTCTAGGTTAAAGTGTAACTGACATAAATTCTCAGAAGAAGAATCACTGTGTCGTGTGCATCAGGACATCGATTGATTGATTGATTGTGCTAGTACTGGGGCTTGAACTCAGGACCTCACGGTCTTGCTTAGGTTTCCTTGCTCAGGGCTGGTACTCTACCACTTGCGCCATAACTCCACTTGCAGCTTTTTGCTAGTTAATTGGAGATAAGTTTTCTCTCAGATTTGTCTGCCTTGATCCTCAGACGGCAGCCTAGGGGATTAGCTAGGATTACAGGCATTAGCCACTGGCACTAGGTCACACATCAACATTAAAGACATCAAAGATTAAAGACATGACTTCCTGACATCTTGTCTTTCTCTAGGCCTTTCTCCCACTTCAAGTTCCTAGGGTCAGAGGCCTTCTTTCTGCCATTATTTACACACCTCAGCCTCTGAGATCTGGCCTCATTTATCTATCTGATCACATTTGCTTTTTTAAAAGGATAAAACAAAGAGGTAAGGGGAAAGCCATCATTTCCTGTGGTAACTGATATCTAGGCTTTTGGTACTTTGCCCAGGCAAGTGGAAAGAACAAGCAATTACATTGTGGTTCAAGCAAACATTGACTCTCTTGGGCTACCAAGAGTGAATGGTGAAAGGGGAGAGGTGGGCAGGGAGAATTGAAATGAATTATTGTCTTCAAAATTGTGCGAATTAGGTAGTGAGTAAGTGCATCTTTCACTCCATTTTCTGACGGGACGCTAGTGAAGGGAAGGATCTGTGAAGCCATTTCACCTGCCTTTGAATTGAGCAGGAATGGATTAGGAACAAAGTGATTTTGTCACCATGGAGCTAACAGACTTAGCAACACTGACTACACATGCTAGGTAGGGAGGCTCCAGAAACTGCTTCTCCAGGCCAGGAGATGATTGGCTGGAAATCCCTTGGCATCTTTCCCTTCTATCAGACAGGGGCCTGGTAGACCCAGGTTGCCAATGAACCTTGGCAAGTGTTTCTCATGAGTTGTGATTTATCAACTAATAAAGCAAACAACCACTCCCCCAAAACTATTAACAGCCTTTAGCAGGCTGCTAATTTATCCTTAGCCTTCTTTAGATCTGTAACTTTTAAAGACCTTGCTTATTGAGTGATCTGGAAAAGCTGTATGTACAAGCCCATTCTTTGACCACAGAGATAGGGAGGTAGTTGCCAAGGAAACACCCTAAATCTTACGGTTAAGATATTGTGATTGAGTTCCGGCCTTGCTCCCTACTTGAATAACCAGACTTAACTAAGGGGTGTTTCTTATTTATTAAGGATTAGTGTACCAAAGTGAAGCCATTAACATGAAAGAATATGCAAAGTAATATTTCTATTCATTTCTTTTTGTGTTGATACTGGGGCTTGAACTCAGGCCTTTGTGTTCTTTTACTTGGCTTTTTCTGCAAGGCTGGAACTCCATTACTCTTTTAGCTTTTTGCTAGTTAATTAGAGATAAAAATTCTCATGGATTTGTCTGCTTGGGATGGCTTTGTATCATGATCCTCAGATCTCAGCCTCTGCAGTAACTGGAATAAGAGGCATAAGCCACTGGCACCTGGCTCTATTGCTCAATTTAAAAAAAATATTGTCTTTTTTCCCAATATTGGTTGTAGATTTGTAATGATTCCTAGACAACATTCATCCTTTCCTTACCTGATTGTTAAAAGCAAACTCAACAGCACATGCATTCAAGTAACTAGTCAGGAGTCACCATTGACATGGCTAAAAGGGAGAGGAGGGGCAGAATCTGAAAGCCAAGTGACCTTGGGTCTGAAGGTGTAATTTCAAAATCAACACTGAAAGACTGGCTAGGCTGGGAGCACATCTCATTGCTTCTGCCTCAGTTTGTCCTTTCTGACCTATCAGGGTCATTATTTGGACATGTTAAATCCACACCAGCTTTCCAACTGTCATGGGACTGAAAACCACAACCTGCCTGAGTCAAACTGAGGACAGTGAGTATGATAAAATCGGCCAAACTTTTGGAATAAAGGTTGGCTAAATTCTGAGGCTTACCACAAAACCCAGGAGATGTCATTTACAATTTATCATGCGGGATCAGGGGGATGAAAGTGTTTTATGACTGAAACGTTGCTTTTTTAGGTCAGAGCAGTTCTAGGAGAGCTACTAGAAATGAATTCACACGGTTTGGGGTCTGTTCTCAGTAGATCAGAGGGTGGTGTGTCAGCTATACACATCCCATCAGCCCAGAACACTAGCAGACTTTTCCCTCATAAAGAGCCAAGTTCCATAAGATGGTCTTCAAAGACCATTCCCATAGTTAAACCAATTGGGATTCTGTGAGTGTGCCTAGAATAGCATGGAATTTGGAAATGAATCTGTACTTAATGAATTGATCAAACACACATTTGTGCGTTGTATACAGTTCTACACAATGCCTTGAAAATACAACAATACATGAGAGGTGGTCTCGGGCCTTTTAAGGAGTTTATGTTCTTTTTTTCCCAATAAAACAATTGATTACTAAAGCCTAGTGTTCGGGGGAAAAGGGGAGGCGTGGGGCCTCTGGGGGGCTGCTGTCCTCACTGCCCACAGCCCCGGGCTGCTGGAGACCACAGGAGAGGCAGGAGGAAGGCTCGCATTACCAGGAGGGTCACTCAGATAGACTGGTAGAGTTTATGTTCTGGTTGGTAAGTAAAGTAAGTGTGCAAGTAAATATGTAATAGAGATTTAGAAAGTGGTTTAAAAGCTAGTAAAAACAATTAAGTAATACTTAGAAGAAAATTAGGAAATGAGTTTTTTAAGTTACTTTTTATGCTGGTACTGGGGCTTCAACTCAGGTACCCTCCCTTAGTTTTTTCTCTCAAAGCTAGTGCCACTTGAGCCACACTTCCTTTCAGGATTTTGCTTTGTTTTATGGGTGCCAGTACTGGGGCTTGAACTTAGGTCTTTACATTCTTACTTGGCTTCACTCAAAGTTGGCACTCTACCTCTTGAGCCACAGTTCCACTTCTGGTTTTTTGCTGATTAACTGGAGATAAGAGTCTCATGGACTTTTCTGCCTGGGATGCCTTCAAACCTTGGTTCTCAGAGCTCAGCCTTTTGAGAAGGAAGGATTGCTAAGTAAATTATTAAGCTCTATTTCTCACAACCTTCTTTGTCTTGCTAGGTAGATTCTGGTACTGTCTAATAAGATTGTCCTCTTCTATTCCTCTTCTACCTCTGTTCTAACTCCAGGGTGCTAAGCTAAAGACTGGAGGTGCTCCATTGAGGAAGAATAGAGAAAGAAGCAAGGGATGGGAATGGTCTTTGAAGAGAGACTATAGCAAGTCATAAGAAGAGAATCTTTGGGAAGATTGTTGAGGGAAGGAGACAACAGGAGAATAAGGGCTATGCATTAGATCCTCTCTCATAACACCTGAGAGACTCCAGTAAGATTAGAATTACTTCTAATTACCCTTGACTGCTGGAATAAGTGTACAACATCCTGTTAAGACTGAGCCAGGTGGGTGCCTGTGTTTTATTTCATCTACATAGAGTTTGTGGACACATGCACATACACAGATACACAGACAGACAGACAGACACACAGACACACAGTTTCTCCAAGAAATTGCCATACTTGGGGGGATGTAAGGTTTAATAAGGTTTAAATACTTTAACAAGGCATGAAATGATGAAACATGACAAGACAGTTCAGAACAAAGTATAATCAAAGATTTAAGGTTTATCTTAGGTGGAAAAAAACACAAATGATATAAACTCTTCAGCTAATTGTTGTTTTCTGGGCATGGAAAATATGAAAATTATGAAGATTCCTTTGACATTTAGACAAATAATGCATTCTATGTGAAGAACAAGTTTCCTCAGGGGAGTTTCTAGATAATAATTTTGCTTTTCTATTATGCAAACCGCAGTCCTTATTGATGTAGAGCTCAGCATAAAAATGCCTTCCAGATCACTGATGCACCCTCTCACAAACTATCTTTGATGAAAAATTAAACAGATACTAAAAGACTTCCTGCTTCATAACTCATAGACCAGGAAACATTCAAGAAATCTGAATCAAACTGAAAATTTGCATCTAAAAATCTTTAAGATAAAATAGTGCTTTCCAAAATTCTAAATATAAAAATCACTCGTATGCTTAAAAGTTTACAGAAAAATTGAGGTAGATCCAGAGAGATGAACAGGAAAACTTATCTATTATTTGTGTGTGTGCCTGTGTGTGTGTGTGTATGTGTTTAAAGCATTTTACAATATATTAAAGGGATCTTCTACAAATACAAAAGCCTGTGCAAGCAAGAAGATATTGAAAATGTAGAGGCCAGTGTATGACCACTAAGCTGTTTATGCTGTAGTCAGGCAGCTCAAATAATGGCATAGGTCAAACAATAATATGACTGCACTGAGAATATCCAGCTCCCCTGTGGTTATTCTGTAAATAACATTTTGGGAAAACAGAATTCTCTGTAGGTACACTTCCTTACCTATATGTATAAATGTATATTTTGAGTAAAATAGCTAAAAATATAAATATATAAACGGCTACAGGTTCTTGTCTTTGAGAAATCAAACCCCCAAGGGGTAGAAAGGTGGAAGAATATATTGAAAGGAAACCTTTATATTTTATTCTGTGTTTCTCTACTATTTGACCTTTACAATGGGGATATAATAATTATGTAGCGTATTAATGAATAATGAATTATCTTGTGAAACATTTGGGAAACAGTAGATAAAAGCCATCTAAATCAAAGGTTTAACTATTGATTCTTGTCTTGCTCACATTGCTAAGATAAAATGCCATGGTAACTTAAACTACAAGCATTTATTTCTCATAATTCTGGAAGCCAGGAAGTTCAAGATCAGCGTGACAGCAAGATGGGTTCTAGCATATAGATGGCCATCTTATCCTGTGGCTTCACAGGGCGGAGAGAACAAAAGAGAGAGAGAGAGAGACAGAGAGAGAGAGAGAGAGAGAGAGCACACTTTTGTGTCTTTCTGTCTTTCTCTTCTTTGGGGGCCAGTGATCCCATCATGAGGTCCCTGTAAGAGCCTTCTCTAAACTTCACTCACTAATACCATTGCATTGGGAGATATGGCTTCAATAAATTAATTTGAGAAAGATACAAGCGTTAGCCCATAACAGCATTTAAAAAATATATTTTCTTCCAGGCTCTTTTCTAAATGGGTTGGATTATACCGTATGTATGTATGTATGTATGTATCTAGCTTTATATCTTTTTATAATTTCTTTTGGCATTAAAACAATCTTGGTTATGCTGTGTTTTGAAACCAGACCCTTGTGCTTGCTAAGCAGAGGATCTATCGCTGAGCCATGCCTCCAGTCCTTTCTTACACTGCTTATTTTGAGATAAGGTCTTGCTTTTTGCCTGGGCCCCTGCCTAAATTATGATCCTCCTATTTTACACCTTTCACCATATCTGGATGACAGGCACATGCCATTGCACACAGCTATTGGTTGAGAAAGGATCTCATTAAGTTTTTGCTTAAACTGACCTCAAGTTGAAATCCCTCCTATCTCACAGTCCCAAGTAGCTAGGATTATATGTGTGACTCACCTCACCTGGAATTCTTGTTATTCTATTGAGTGGATTATTTCCTTAGGCTAGATTCATGTAGGTAGGATAAGTGTTTCATCTGTATTGATAATCAACTTCCAAAAAGGTTGTCTATGTTTATAGTCTTGCCAACAAATATATACAAATCATTGTTTTACAGTAGCCCACATCAAGAATTACCAATTTAAACTACCAAAATGTCATCTGATTATTTTTAAACTTTTTTTAAATCAAGGTATAAAGATAGAGAAAAGTGTCTGGTAATCAGATAAGCAAACACACTGGAGTGCTGAGCATCCACAAGGGACAGAATTCCTGGTCTTCATAATTGCCCTTCAGTTCCGTCAGTTACAATGGCTCCCTTAACAGATTTTCTCACTTAACAGATTTTCCTCAGCTTGGTTAGCCAATGTATCACATACACTGTCTATTCTGTAGTTAATGAATTTTCAGACAATTTTCAGTGTTGGACTATGCAAACCTCTATACAGCTCTGTTTGTGACTGACTATATGTACAATCAAGAAGTTGAATCAATGGGACATAGATCTTGTTCCATTTCTCAAGAGTTTCTCCCTCTTGCTAGGTAGATTCTGGCATTGTCTAGCAAAATTCCCTTCCACTGCCCCTCCACCTCTGTGTCTGGACTCAATCTGTAGAGGAAAAACAGAGAAGCAAGGATGTAATTGTCTTCAGTTCCAGTAGGTACTGCTAAGTAATAATTTCCAAAATGGTTCTTTCAATTTAGATTATCCTAGGAGTGAATAGAGTGTCTAGTTTCTCCAAATTTTACTTGACATTTGATTATTGTAAGTCTTTTTCAATTTAGCTAGTATGCTATGTTGTGGTGGTCTATCAATGTGGCTTTGATTCATATTTCTTGATGATTAATAACGTTGAACAACTTTTCATATGTTTATTGGTCACTGGAAAAAATCCTCTTTTGAATACTGAGCATTTCCCCTATTTTTCTATTGAAGTATCCATCTATTATTGAATTATATAAGAAATATTATACCTTAACATCTATTATTGAATTATATAAGAAATATTATACTTTAGATCAGACTTCATATAAACCATATGTATGTTTCTTGGTATTATCACAACATTTTATATGTTTGATTAACATTATGGATACACATTCATTTTTTAATCTCTCCTTGTTTTTAATTACTCCTCCAACAAGCATTGACTGGCTGCTATCATAACTCTTTTATTTTTGAAAAGACGACTATATTAGTCTCCAGAGAAACAGAGCCAATCAGATGTATGTAAATGATGGGAGAATGAGTTTTACTTTAAGGAATTGTTTCACAGTTATGGAGGCTGACATCCAAAAATCTATATGGTAAGTTGGCAAGAGAGATCCAGGAAAAACTGATGTAGTCATTAATATCCAAGGCATTTAATACAGAAGTCCTTCTTGTTTAAGGTCCAATCTATTAAGGCCTGCAGCTGATTAGAAGAGACCCGCTTGCATTATAGAGGCAATAAATTCATTCAACATTCACCAATTTATATGTTAATCTTATCTACCGAAAACATTTCCACAAGCTAGACTTGGTAGGGAATGCCTGTAATCACAGAATATGGGGGGTTGAGAATGAGGCAGATTGAGGCCAGTCTGAGCTACATAGGGAGACTCTACCTCAAAAGAATAAAATAAAACCAAACCAAACAAAACAAAAACCTACCACAGTCTGACAGATGTATATAGAATACTGTTTGATAATCTATGTAGACATTATCGCCCAGCTAAGTTGAAACATAAAATTTAACTAATGCAATTAACTCCCAAGTCCATCCCCAGATCTCCAGTTTATTATAATGTACATGATAATTGAAACAAAAAGGCTCCAACTTAAAGCTGTTGGTAAATGGTTAGGCTTACTTATGACCTAAACAAATTCAGAACAATCTGGATCTTTTTATTTAATGTTTCTCAGTTTTTTTTGGTCAGAGGGCTTCCTTATATTCTAAAAATTACTAACAAGCCCAAAGAATTTTTGTGTATATGTGTGTGAAGTACTGTGGCTTGAACCCAGGGCCTGGGAACTGTCTCTTCGCTTTTTCACCCAAGACTGGAGCTCTTCCACTTAAGCCATAGCTCTATTTTTGGCAATTAATTGGGGAAAATTGTCTCACAAACTTTCCTGCCCAGGCTAGCTTTGAACTGCAAATGTCAGGTTTCAACCTTCTGAGTAGCTAGGATTACATGAATGAGCCAATGGTTCCTGGCATTAAGTATTTCTCTTTACATAGGATAAATATTCTATTTACCATACTGGAGGGTAACAAATGTTTAAATACTTACTAAAAATAACAATAACAACCTTGGTAAATATTAACATTTTTATGTTAAATAACTACATTTCCCACAAACAGACAAAAACAGAGACACTGTACAGTGGCACTGCCTTGCATTTTTAGAAGTTTGACTTCCTGATGACAAATAGATTCTAGTATTTGTTTCTGTATTTAAGAACTGCTTTCCATCTGGGTTTTTTTGGGGGGGGGTCCAGTCGTGGGGCTTGAACTCTGGCCTGGGTGCTGTCTCTCAGCTCTTCAGTTCAAGGCTAGCGCTCTACCACTTGAGCCACAGTGCCACTTCCAGCTTTTTTCTTTTTGCTTATGTGGTGCTGAGGAATTGAACCCAGGGCCTCA
>NW_012267292.1:9151787-9202257 GCF_000151885.1 Dipodomys ordii
AGGCCCTGGGTTCGATTCCTCAGCACCACATAAGCAAAAAGAAAAAAAAAGCCAGAAGTGGCGCTGTGGCTCAAGTGGTAGGGTGCTAGCCTTGAGCTGAAGAGCTGAGGGAGAGTGCCCAGGCCCAGAGTTCAGGCCCCACGACCAGACGCCCCCCCCCAAAAAAATAAATAAATAAAAGGAAGCTAGTCTCCAGTTTACTGGATATGTCCTTCACTATAGCAGTGTCACCCCGAGTCTGATGTGGTCTTTAACACCAGCCTGGTATGCTGACACTGGTTCTAAAGACTAACACCTTGAAGAATTTGTCACTGAGGGCACACTACAGGGGCTTCCATAGAAGGAGCTGGATGATTCTAAGCTGGTCCTAGGCTTAGACAGTACTCACTTGGGAGACCCAAGGACCTATGGATAGGCACCTGTCCTAAGTATTTAGAAGTCATGGTCTTAGATATAGGAGATGTCATCCAAATTTATATAATATTCTTGGTTTGCTGGGACCTGAACATCACAGAGAATTGATGTCGGCATGAATTAAACTAGGATTCCCATAGCTATAGCTCATCTGCCTAGCCAGTCCTGAGAGATTGTGATGGCTACTCTCATCTCTACATTTTTCTGTGATAACAGAAAAGGGAAATCATGTAGGTGAATTGCAAAGTGATCTACATTTTCCCATGTTTTTTACTCATAGAGTCTGATTGTTCAATAACCTATTGTGAATTTACTGATGGATTCATGTTACCAGATCCTCAGAATATTTCCCTTAGAAAAATGACATCTGTACTTCTTGACGTTTATTTATAAAAGATGGATTTGAGAATCATTAGCCTGCTCTGCATTTTTTTCCCCTCAAGATAGTCAGGTTGACTTAGCTGGTCCCACTCCATAAGTTTTCTTTCTTAATAAAACTTTTACAGATAGGAGAATTTTTATTGTTCAAAAATATAATGTCTGCTCTAGAAATTTCTTTCTGAAGACAGTTTGATTACAATTTCAGGACATGTGCAGGAAAATGGTAGGCCATGTGCTGTCTCTGTGGTTCACACTCTTAGCTGCCATGGTGAACTCATTGTTGGAATCACGTCCTTTTTCTCTCTTAGCCTTCCCTGTGCCATTTCAGCCAGATTACAATGGCACTTCATATGGCCTTTCGTGCATGCAGAGTTTACTGCTGTCTGCTATTTATGCCCAGTAGAAAAAAAAGATTCTTTCAATAGATTGTTTTCTTTCCTCTTCAATTGACTTTAAATCAAAATTAAAAATATGTTCAAGGGTATAAATTTATATAGGAACCTGAGAAATTCTACTTCCAGGAATGCTGGGCCTTCTTTTCCATTCTTCTTATCATCATCCTTATATCCTAGCAAAAATATTACTAGAGAGAGAAAATAAAAAACAATATCAGCCCTAAGATGACTTTGTTAACTACTTTTAGTTACTATATGTTTGTTAATATTTCCCAATTAAGTTGCACAAAGTATGAAACAATGATATACTTCCCATAGCCCAGATTATGAACTGCTAAAACTTTTAGGTCAGGAGTTTCTTAAAGGACCAGACAGTAAATATTTTAGACTTTGCAAACTATGCTGTCAATCAATTGCCAAACATGGCTGCTTTTAGCATGAAAATGGCCATAGATAATTATGAACAATGGGTAGACCTACGTTCAATAAAACTTTATTTACAAGTGTGGGGCTATAGTTTTCTATCTTCTGATGTATAGCCTGTAAACAGGTATCTATGAGTAGTGCATTATGAACTCATTAAAAAGAAGGAATACATAATACGAAAAATGTAACAAAATGTTATGATAAAACACTGCCAAAATTATAGTAAACACTGCCAAAATGTTATAGTAAAAACACTGCCAAATACCACAGTTTTGAACAAATGTGATCATGGCTGCAAATAATGTATTATTTATATAATAAAAAGACAATAAAGAGAATCAATTTATTAACTTTCATTGTAGTAGTATGGCAGGGAAGTAAGTAGGTAACTGTCCTCAATGTTTTCATTTTCATTTGTATTACTTTTTGTTTTTTGTGCCAGTCCTGGGGGTTCAACTCAAGGCCTGGGTGCTGTCCCTGAGCATTTTTACCTAAGGCTAGCACTCTACTACTTGAACCACAACTCTACTTCCATCCTTTTGGTTAATTGGAGAAAAGAGTCTCATGAACTTTCCTGCCCTGGCTGGCTTTGAACTGTGATTCTCAGATCTCATCCTCCTGAGTAGCAAGGATTATAAGCATGGGTTACCTGTGATGAGCTGTTTTGTTTTGTTTTGTATTACTTGTGTAAAATGTTTTAAAATAAAGTTTTTTGAACTTTAAAATATATAAGACAACAATAGTAAAACAAACCTTTAGGACCTTTGGAAAATAATAGTTCTTGATGGAACTGATCAAGGTGCACTATACTCACAAACTGAGATGTACACTACTTAAAAATAATTTAAAAGATAAGGTCTCAAAAATGTAATAGTTCAAAATATAGATATTTCCTTAAAAAAATCTCTAAATGTCTAAGTCAAGTACCAACTGTGTAACATCTTTGGGGATGCAGAAAATATTTTCTATTTTGATGGAAAATGCACATAGTTTACAGCATAGTAGTCTCAGTTACTTGAGCTTAGCTCTGTTCTGCTCATGGATTTTGAGCTCTGTTTGTTATCTTTGTAGGTTAGGTAACTGGTACATAAAACCTATCTTATAACATAGTGATTTTTATTAAATTTTTCCCATGGAGAAACCAGTTTTGACTCTCTTGGCAATAAATCTATGAGATAATAAATGCTCCTCATTGTTGAAAATTGTATTTTCTTTCATTTGCACCCAAAAGCTCCTGACACATCTGTGAATTGGGGCCTGTAGTACTGTCTTGCCTACTCCTCAAAAGTTTACAATAGTTCTTTGAAAAGTATTTGATGGAACTTGTTCTAAATAATGATGTAAATTTGTATGATATATGGACCCTTGGGAACAAAATGCTTAAATATCCACCTCCCTGACTCCAAAACTTAAAAAGAAATGAGTTCACATATATTCTAGGTTTTGTTTTTGATACAAATCTACCAATCCCGGTCTCTATTTGCATTGATATTAAAAGTGGCTTTTGGAATTCAAGGAGAAATGGTAAAGAAGAAAGGCCTTCAGTAAATGTGATGCTGAAACATAGGATCAATAGAAGAAGATTTAATTTGCTGTTCCACGTCATTACCTCTCCCCACCCCCATCATCCTGTTTGATGATTTGTTTCAAGAGGTTGAATTTGTAGCTCACTCTAGAATGAACTGTTTTCTAGAAAAATATCTAAGAGCCTTCTTTCATCTGAAAGGGACATTACTTAGGTATGGTTTGGAAAGCTCTTAGGACATTCACAGTGACAATCAAATCCCCATTGATAATGAGGGATATTGAAATCTGCAAACACTTGAAAATAAATCTAAACTTTTGTTTCTGCTTCTCTAAATGCATTCTGAAACTTCAGTTCCCTTTTAAGGTGTTAAAAATAGTATGCAATTACATAGTTGTTATGGCTGTACAAAATTGCTTAGTTGGGAGCCAGTGGCTTATTCCTGTAGTCTTATCTACTTGGGAGGCTGAAAGCTAAAGAATGAAGTTCAAAGCCAGCCTGAGCAGACAAATCTGAGGGACTTATTTGCAATGAACCAACAAAAAGCTAAAAGTGGAGATATGGTTCAAGTGGTAAGCAACTAGTCTTGAGTGAAAACCCAGAGCATGAAGCCCTTAGTTCAAACTCAGTATCAGTACACACACACACACATACCCCCCCAAAAAAAAGAAACGCTAAAATTATAGTTTGCAGGTTCTGTGCTTTTTACCCAAAGTTGAAAAAAAACTTTAAAAAATTCAAAACCTAAAATGCTTTGAATGATTTTAATGTGCAGCACGTTAAGAACATTTGGGCGAGGCCCTGATGGCTCATACTCAGAAGTGTAAGATCTGAAGACTGTGGTTCAAAGTCAACCCAGGCAGGAAAGCTCATGTGACTCTTATTTCCAATCAATCATCAAAAAGCTGGAAGAGGATGTGTGGCCCAAGTAGTACAGTGCTAACTTTGAGCAAAAGAGCTCAGGGACAGCACCAGGCCCTGAGTTCAAGCCCCAGGACCTGCACAAAAAAGGGGAGGGTGGTGAGCAGGAAATAAAGATATACCTAAGAAATAACTAATTATAAGAGAAGAAATTACAGATATTCACAGGCTTACCCTTGGGATGCGCCTTTATCCATTCTAAGGAGAAGAATAAACTATAGTCATACTAGCTTTTGTTACCAGATTATCCTCTGGCCATTCCCCATGAGTAAAATTGCTAAAAAAAATTAAAAATAAAAGGCATCTTTAAAATAAAATAAAGGTCTACAATAAAAGAACATTTGCAGTCAGTTAAGCTGTGGGCTCCTTTGCTGGTGGGAACCGCATGTACAATGGCAGCAAACAACAGTGCTTCCTTTTCTTTCTTTCTTTTTTCTTATCCTTTTGTCTTTCTTCCTTTTTTGTAGCTGAAGTTTGAAATCAGGGCTTGGACACTGTCCTTCAGCTTTTTCACTCAAAGCTGGTATTCTACCTTTTGAGCCATATTTTTTCTGGCTTATCAGGAACTTTCCTACCAGGCTGGCTTAGAACTGCAATCTTCACAGCTCAGTCCCCTGAGTAGTTAGATTTCAGATGTGAGCCAGCAGCCTCCTTCTTACTGCACATACCCTGTGCCCTATAGGACCTTGGAGACAGCCCTGGTTCTTTACAGGCCTTGTGCTGCTCCCTCTATAGACTCCATGCAGGTACCTTGTGACAGGACAGGGTTCACATTTGGCCAGTTGCATCTTGCACTAAGGTTCAGAACAAGAAGCATTCTATTGAGGCCCTTATCAGGGACAAATTCAAGTGCCCTGGATGTCAGAGGATCCTTATCTTAAAGAGATGGGAATTTGAAAGCAAAAGCCACTGAGAAGTAGTTTTTTATGGGTAGATGTGGAGTTAAACAAACCCCCAGTCCTGGGCAAGTGGAAGGCTATATACTTTGGAATTTTCATTGTGTGTTCCCCTTCTTGAGATTCACCAACAAGTCCTACTTTCTGTCCAAAACAAATACACAAATAAATAAACAACCAACCATAAACTAGAAGAATGCAATCCAAAATGACAGACTGAAAACCAGCAATTTATTCTGGCTCCCAAATTCATACTGAATTACAGAATAAAGATAAAAGCTAAGAGACAACATAAACCTACTCAGTAGTGGAATCGAAGAATGAACTCCAATGTAGATGAAATCAGAGAACGAATGAGCAGGAGGGTTCTCCTAGAGTAGTGATCAAGAGTTTAAAGATGAACATTATAGAGATAAAGATAACCTCCGGATCCATAGTAAACCCATAATAACTTTTTTTGTGTGTATGTGTCAATCCTGGGCCTTGGACTCAGGGCCTTGGACTCTTACCTGGCTTTCTAGCTCACTCTACCACTTGAGCCACACCTCTACTTCCAACTTCTTGCTGGTTAATTGGAGATAAGAATCTTACAGAGTTGTTTGTTTGTTTGTTTTTTTTGTCAAGGATGACTTTGAACCAAGATCCTCAATCTCAGCCTCCTGTATAGCTAGGATTACAGGCACAAAGCACTGGCACCTGGCCAGTTGGCCTTTTTAACTATTTTAAGGAAGGTAATTATCCTTCCAGATTCCCCAAATATCTCAGTTACCCTTTGCCTTTGAAAAGTATACAACCCTCTGGGGGCATTTCTTTTTTGTGTGGTATAATAAATGTTTACTGAGCATCTCTCCCTTGTGCCTAACACTGCTGTCAGCTACAGGTTTGATTTTCCTGCAGAATAATATCTTTGTTAATTAGTCTTAGAGTCTGGTCAAGGAGAGAAAACACATCCAGTAAGCACTAGTGATAATGCTGGGTGTAGTAACATTCTCTAGTGACTGTCCAAGGACAAAACTGCATGGCCTGAGAATACTTTCCTTTTTTCTGTCTCTACATCTATCTATTTATTTTTATATTTTTCCCCCCAAGACAGAGCCGGTCTAGCTCAAAGATCTTCCTGCCTCAGTCTCCTGAGTATCTGGAATTACAGGTGTACCACACCCAGTTTATTCATCTGTTCTTTAAACAGTTGTTTATTAAACACTTAGTATATGCTAAGCTCCATCCTAGGTCCAAGCTTTAAAAAATGATTAAGAAATATTCTATGACTCAGTTGACCTTGGTGGCATGTACCTGTAATCTCAGTACTTGGGAGGCTATGGCAGGGAGACATGAGTTCAAGCCTCACCTAAACTGCATAGTGAGACCCTATCTCAAAACAACAAAAGCAAATGAAACAAAACAACCTCTCCTCCTTTCCGCCAAAAACAAAAAGAAATTAATCGCCCAAATAGCTTCTAATAGGTAGGGAAGACTGATGGAGTAGTCATACAAATAAATATAAAATTATAATTTTGGTAGCATTAGGAAGAAAAATAACATAGTGGCCTAATCTTTGACACTTGACCATGCATAAGATTCAAGTCTAATTGGCCCCAAATTCCCCACTCTTCTTCCTAAGCCCCCTTTGAATCCTGCAAAGTAGCCAAAAACCTTAGCCTAAAGATAATATTGCTAACCTTGCTTCTACCATTTCCTTCCCTTCCTTGAAACTGTTGGGAAAGGTCCCTGTCATTACTGTGGTATAGCAACATGATGCTTCAGATTTGGGGAGCCCTATTTCAAATTTACTTGGTCACTTTCTATCTCTGTGAAGTTGGCTAAGCCATCAGACCTCTTTGATCTCAGCTGGAAAATGAGAATGACTGTATATGCCAAGCATATGGGCCACTATACATGTGCAATAAATGGCTTTTTTTTAGTACTTAGCACGGAGACTGTTATTGCCCATAAGTACAGAATCTTAAACCCAGGAAAACAGAGTAGGTGGTGCCACACAAAATTAAAGTCATATTTTTTGTGTTTAAGGTAGATTTTTGTACCTTATGTTCATAAAATTTTTCTTGATCTAAGAAAAAAAGCAATGAAAATATGTAATTATAAAAAAGAAAAACAAGCCCTTGGCATTTGTGTTGATAGAAGCATCATTTTGTGTTAAAGAATCCATTTGAGAGAAAAGCTTCCAGCTAAAGCACTTTAGCTGGACATTTTGGCAGCAGTCAGAGGAGTGGTGTTGGGGCTCTTAAACATCCTGTGTTTCTGGAAAGCTGAAGTCAGGGCTTTTGTTCCTGGAAGAGTGACGTTAGATTGTCCATTTGCATCCAAGAAGTCTATTATCCACAGATTGAAATGCATCAGAACCCTCTGGAGATATTTGGGCATCAGTTCTATTACAGTCTTGGCTCCCAGCTACTGCCTTTTTGTTTTGACACCTCAGTTTTATCCAGATAAGTGTAGTAATTTTGATCATTTCTTTGGATGAGGCTATGAGGCTCTATGTGACTTACTTAACTGAATAGTCTAGGTAGTCCTACACCCCTCAAGATGAAGGCTTGGAGACACAGAAGAGGCAGTTTGTAGAGGAGGCACTAATCATGCCTACTGCTCACTAGCTACTCAGTTCCTTCATCTTGGTTTCCTGTGCCTGAAACTTAGGTGTTTTAGGTGTTATTATTACTGTAACATAGATATTGTTCTCTCCATCTTCATATGGGAAGGTTGAGTGAGATCCAGAGTTTCATGTTGAGATCCATATATTTGATTGGTGATATGATCAGTGTTAAAACTAGAGCATTTCAACCTTATCCTTATTAACATTTGGGTTGAAAATAGGGTATTCTGTGCATTGCAGAATGTTTGGCAATCATCTACCCTAAATACCCCAGCATCTACTCCCACAAATCTCCCCCAGTATTGGAATAAAAAGGTCCTTTGTTTTAGGTAAAGTACTTTTTGTTTTTGACAGTACTGGGGTTTGAACTCAGAACTTCATGCTTGCTCGGCTGGCACTCTACCACTTGAAACACAACTCCAGCCTTGCATTTTGCTCATTATTTTGAAGATGGAGACTAGTAGATTTTTTTTTAGCCTGGGCTGGTCTTAAATTGAGATCCTTGAGATCTCAGCCCCCTGAGTGGTCAGGATTACACGTGTGAGCCACTGATACTTTTTTTTTGGGGGGGGGGTCCCATTGTGGAGCTTGAACTCTGGGCCTGGGCGCTGTCCTTCAGCTCTTCAGCTCAAGGCTAGCGCTCTACCACTTGAGCCACAGCGCCACTTCCAGCTTTTTTCTTTTTGCTTATGTGGTGCTGAGGAATCAAACCCAGGGCCTCAGGCATGCAAGGCAAGCGCTCTATGACTGAGCCACCTTCCCAGCCCCAGCCACTGATACTTTTTAAAATCTGTCTTCAGCAAAAATTTATGTTGAGTGAAGTAAATCAGGCTCAAAGAGACAAAGGGCACATATTTTCTCTCATATGTGGAAGTTAGACCTAAAATATAAACACACAAGACCACGTGCATATAGAGTATACATGATCAAACTAACTATAGTATGTTCAAGGCTGGATTTCATGGTGTAATTATCTGAACAATTAACAGACAGTTTAGCAAAATGAAGCCGAAACATATCTTGTCTGAGGGAATGAAAATAAGGGGAAGGGGTGGATGAATGAAGAGAGGAATGGTGGATATGTGCATATACATGTACGTCTATGAAAATAAAACTCAGAAACAAATAGGACTGAGATAAATAGGGGTGACACTGATTGAGATGCATTGTACCAAAAATTGACATATTAATTAAGAATCATTTTATTTTAAAGTATTGGAAGCAAAAAAAATCAGGTCTTTGGACCACAAAGCATCTGATCATTCTACTAGATCATGCTACATTCATCTTATTGTATGATTCCCTATTAAATTCTTTATTTATATATGCTGTGCAGGCACTGGAGCTTCAACTTAAAGCCTCATACTCTCACTTAGTTTTTTTTTTTTTCTCTCAAGGCTGGGACTCTTTCATTTGAGCTACAGCTCCACTTCTGGCTTTTTTGGTTATTAATTAAAGATTCTTTCAGACTTGTCTGCCGAGGCTGGCTTTATAACACAACCCACAGATCTCAGCCTTCTTAAGTATCTAGGATGGGAGGATTAAGTCCCTGATTGATTCCTAAAAAATTTAAAGGTGAGGGTTGGACCCAGTGTATGCATAGCATACATAATATACTGAGTTCAAGCCCTCACACCGAAAAATTAGAAAATTAAAAAGAAATAATTTTCTTTAAAAAAATACATCATTGATTAGTACTAGGAATGGCACTAAACCTCACTGGGAAGTCAGCAAATCCTGTCATTATCATACAATTAATCTCTTTTGATCTTGTATTGATGCTTCATTTTGCCTTCTTCAACTGACTCCCACATCAGGTGCCCACTGATTCTCTGGCCTCCTTAACTCTATCACAGTCCTCTTTTCATATCAGGCCAGCCTGGTCAAAGTCCCTGCCATGCTACTCTGGATGTCTCTGCATGTTACTGACAGAATGCAGCCTCTATTTCTCCAATATGAATACTTTTGCACATGTGTTTTCTCCCCTCAACCAGCAAAGGCAACAATGGACTTGTCTCCTTGCTTCTTATTACAATATGAGCTAGTGCTTGCTCAACCACTTTGATTTGTATTTTATGTTGACAGTAACACAAGTGGGTCGGCAGAGAACTGACAAGATGCTGTCAAAATAGTATGTGTCACTGAAGATTCAGAAAACAGTGAACAATCTGCCTTGACTTATATGGTAACAAATAGACGCATGTGACCCTTGAGCTCTTGAAATAGAGCAGTCCAATTGAGGGGCCCTGTGACATTGAGTTTCAAAGACTTATTACTAAACGTAACTGTGTTGTTAATATATTTTAATTGGTTACATGTTTGAATGACAATGTTTTTGAGGTATTGTGTTATGCAAGTTATTAATGTTTTTAGAAAAACAAAAACCATAGTGAACACATGGACACATTATGATTTGATTTAGTCATGGCATTAATGATATACTGTGTTAGTCCATGTCTCCATTGCTATAGTGGAATCTGTGAGGCTGAGTACTGAGAAAAGCAGTTTCTAGAACACAGTTTTGGAGGCTCCAAGTTCAAAGAGCCTGGTACCAGTGCTGGCAAAGACCTCCCTGGCTGCACTGCATCATGGCAGATGGAATCATCTGAGGAGCACACGTGGTGAGAGGAAGAGATCACGTGGTAAGAAAGGAAACTAGAGAACACACCAGGAATTAACAGGTTCCATAAGAAACTATACTTGTCTGAACATGGTCAAACTGAGACTGAGCTTCCAACACATGAACCCTTGAGAAATAAACCACATTCAAAACCATGGATGAGGGCTGGGAAGGTGGCTCAGTGGTAGAGCGCTTGCCTTGCATGCCTGAGGCCCTGGGTTCAATTCCTCAGTACCACATAAGCAAAAAGAAAAAAGCTGGAAGTGGCACTGTGGCTCAAGTGGTAGAGTGCTAGCCTTGAGCTGAAGAACTGAGGGACAGCGCCCAGGCCCAGAGTTCAGGCCCCACAACCAGACCCCAAAAATTTTTTTAAAAAATCTATGATTGTGCTTAGAAAGGTCTGATTGCAAGATAGGTTCTTGGCTGGCATCTGGAGACGTGGATGAAAACATTTCTCATGTGCTGAGTGTTTGTGAAAATGGGGTTGATGTGAAACACCTGCCTCCCTTCTACATTCGCCAGTTGAGCCACAGTTTCTTGTTTTGTTCTGTTTTGAGCTAAATCAGTTAGGGCAGAGATTTTGTGCTGGTTCATGACTAAGTATGAAAGGACATGGGCCTCAATTCTAGCCAATGAAACATGACAGTCACTTGGCCAGGAGCTTCTAGGAGGAGCTTCCTGACTCATAGAATGTGACTCAAAGAAGGGCTATTCCTTTCTGCCTCTGGCTGTCATAGTTTTCTGGGCATGAGCTTAGTAACTGCTGCTTCTATATCACATCCAGACCAAGAAGAAAGCCCTCTAGGTGAACTTGCAGAGCAGAAAGACAGAAAGAACCTGGGTCTTTTGCTAATGTATTTGTACTAACGAATAAACTAATACTGAAGTTGGCATATCTCCAGCTTTCTTGCTATGTAAGATAATATATCCTGTTATTAAAATGGCTTTTAATTGAATTTCTCTCACTGTAGCCAATGTGTTCCAGAAGATAATAGGAACATAATTCTACTACCTGTCAAGTGAACTCAGATAGTAATTATGAAAATTACTTAAATATAAATTTGTATGTATTTTTTCTTTCCTTAAGGGCCTAGGGATCATATGATTACTTTCAATTCCTTGGATAATATGGGACAGCGATTATGAAATTCAGTCTAAAAACATAAAAGCAAAAATTTAAGTTACTTGACTAAGAAGAAAGAACTATTAAATAGAAAAGCTAGTATTTAAATTGAGTTCTTCCTTTTCAAAATTCAATTATTTTTGTTATGGTACATGTTGTTTATTTTTTGCTCTATAAGGTATCTTTTATTTCTTTTTTTAAATTTTATTTTCTTGTAAAGATGTTGTACAGAGAGGTTACAGTTACATCAGTAAGGTAATGAGTACATTTCTTGTCAGACATTGTTACCCCCTCCTTTGTTTTTCTCCAACTATCCCTCCTCTCCCCTACCTCCTGCATTCCCCACCCGCAAAGTTGTAAGGTTCATTTCCAACATAGTGTCTTGTGAGTATCATTGTTACAATGGGTCATCCTGTGTCCTTGTTTCAGCATTTTGTTATTCCCCTTCCCCTCCCCAAATTAGATAAATGTATATACAAGATGCAAGGTATGCTATATGTTTAATTGATATTATGTAGACTGTTTCAGGTTTTTCATAGTCTCCAAAATGACATCTTAGTGAATTCATAATATTCTGTTGATAGTTATAAAACATTTATAAAACCACATATTCTATTGAAGCAAATATAGTTTATATATTTATCCTAAAATTGCAACAACATGAAAAATACTAGAAGTAAATACTAAATAATAAAAAAATATCTTTTGGAGGTAGCATTACAATTTTATTTACTTTAACTTGTTTAGGTTTTAGTTCTGCTACTTTGTGTGTGTGTGTGTATGTGTGTGTGTGTGTGTGTGTGCTGGTACTGGGAATTGAACTCAGGGCCTCAAACTTTGTCTTGGCTTTTTTGCTCATGGCTGGTGCTATACCACTTGAGACACAGTTCCACTTCTGGCTTTTTCCTGGTTAACAGAGGATAAAAGTCTGACAGACTTGGACTTACTTCTATCCAGGATGACTTCCAATTGTAATCTTCAGATCTCAGCCTTCTGAGGAGCTAGGATTATAGGCAAGAGCCACTAGCACCTGGTTAGCTTTACTAACCTTTTGTGTACTGGAACTTTGTTCTTTCAAAACCACCCCCTGTTTTGTTCCACAATCCCAGCAAGTTACACTCACTTTCAGAAGAAAAGAAAGAACTATAAGCTCCATCTACCTTTCATTAAGTACATACTCTTCATAGACAAGGTTATTTTCAGTCCCAAGACTTCATTTTATTGCTTATTAACAGTCTGTAAGAGAAAGAACAAGGCAAACTTTCTTCCCTGAAGTGCTAATTCCATCTGAGCATGACATTCTGGTTGTTACAGACCAGTAGAGAATTGTAAGTAATATGCATCAAGGAACAAAGTATTTTCTTTAGATGAAATCACATGATACAAGTTCTAACAACATTGTAGAGAAACAGAGGCTCACATCAAGGGGAAACCCACTTCCAAAAAAGGCAAATATACATCTTCTGGAAAAGGATTTATTGTTTTCATTTCTGTAAATGGGAGGTGTGTATCTGTGAGAACCAGAATCCAGTGGGGTGGAAGAAATAAAATGAAGCCTACCTCCCCAGTGTCTTTTGATATATTTGGTGGAGCTGATGTGCAGATGCCGAGGAAATGAGAAACACAGTAAAGGAAATGAGAAAATAAACAGTTAGGAAACTTGAGGCTTTGGCAACTTGGCAATTTTAGAGGAGACAGATTCTTTCTGATGTTGAATGCTGTAAGATTCCATCTAGGATTTGGGCTCCGAGCAATTGCTAATTCCAAAGCCTGGGATGGATACTCACCTCCAATCTCACATTCCAGCTACCATGAAAGTTCATTCCCTTCCCTGCCTTGTGGCAGAAACTATTAAGTCAAGGCTGGCTTCCTCACCCAGTTCAAATAAAACCTCAAAATCCTTAACACTGCTACAGAAAACCACTAGTGATAAATCAGAGTCAACAAAGAAGTAGGTTCTGAACTGCCATCCTGGGGCTAGAGGGTCTTTAAGATCCTAATACCCTTCAGTGTTTTGGAATGGTAACAACAAATGAATGGAACTAGCCTATCACTTCATGGAGGAATAGGGGACCAGCCCTGAGAGCTTCAGCATTTTGACCATAATTATACGGCCCTGAAGCTGGAGCTCTTCTCCCCAGACGCAGATCTCTTTTCCCACATCCATCACATCACATCCTCCTAGGGGAGGCACAGAAAGCATTTCTCTGGAGCAGAGATGTACACACCCCTACTCCTCTCCCTTCTTCTATTCTTTGAACAAATATTTGAGGGCTTATTAAGCTAGAAGCCAGTGGCTCACACCTGCAATCCTAACTATTCAGGAAGCTGAGATCTAAGGATAGCAGTTTGAAGCCGGTCTGGGCAGGAAAATCTATGAGGCTCTCGTATTCAATTAACCACCAAAAAGCCAGAAGTGTAGGTGTAGGTCAAGAGAAAGAGTACCAGGATGAGTGCAAAAGCTAAAGAAGAGTGGGAGGCCAGTATTGTGCATGAGCATTGGGTGTTAGAACACACAAAATAAGGTGGCATCTTGTGGCACCTATAATCCAGTTGAAAGACAGAAATGAATGTTTTTAATCACAAAATAAATATAGCTACAACTGTGATAGGTGCTACTAAAGCAAATATTTCCCTAACCAACAAATACTGCTCCCTCTGCCACCATTGCACCCAGAGCAATACAGATCCGATCATGAGAGTCAGGAAAGATGTCCATCCCTAACGAATGAGTCAGCATAACTCAATGAAGATAGAAGAACAGTGTGTACCAAAACCATAGGTCAGAAAGGAACAAAGTCCTGGAGCAGACCAGTGTGACGAAGGAGGAACGAAGAAGGGTTCAGGTGGAACAAGAAGAAGTAATTGTGTCTTTTTCTTAAGAATAATAGGTTTTAATAGAATTCTATGCCTCCATCAGAAAGAATGACACCGCCCCATTTGTTAGGAAATGGAAAGACTTGGAAAAAATTATATATAGTGAAGTAATCCAGGCACAAAGAAACATAGGTCCCATGGTTTCCCTTATTTGCAATAACTAGTATATGTCTGGGACTAGCAGAAAAGGTCAAAAGCTATATACATATGACCAGATAAGATGAACTTAAGCAAAATGAACCTCAAGATACAGACACAAATGGTTTTTTCTTTCTTGCTATTGTTTCTTTTCTTTTTTTGAGTCTGGTCATGGGGCCTGCACTCTGGGCCTGGGCTAGCACTCTACCACTTGAGCCACAGCGCCACTTCCGGCTTTTTTCTTTTTGCTTATGTGGTGCTGAGGAATCGAATCCAGGGCCTCATGCATGCAAGGCAAGCGCGCTACCACTGAGCCACCTTCCCAGCCCTCTTGCTATTGTTTCTAATATATTTAGAAGATACCATGGTGATTTTTTTTGTTGCTTTGTATATCTCTCCCCCATAGTATAACCCCTGTTTTCACTGTATTTAATGTTCGTATAATTTGGGGAGGGGAAGGGCAAAAACAAAATGTTTAAATAGGGATACAGGTTGACCCATTGAAACAATGAGATGTATAAGATGCTATGTTGAAAAAACGAACTTTACAATTTGTGGGGGAAGAGGGGAATGTAGTTGTGAAGGTGGGAGGGAAGGGATGGTAGGGGAAAAACAAAGGAGGAGGCAACAATCCTTGATAAGAAATGTACTCATGGGGCGGGGGGAGGCTGGGAAGGGATGTGAAGGGTAAACAAAGGAGGAGGCTGCAATGCTTGGTAAGAAATGTATGCATTATCCTGCCCATGTAATTGTAACCCCTCTGTACAGTATGTTCACAAATAAAATAAAATTAAATAAAAAAAAGAAATGTACTCATTACCTTGCTCATGTAACTGTAACCTCTCTGTACAGTATTTTTACAATAAAAAACTTATTAAAAAGAATAATAGGTTTTATGGACAAATTTGGGTTTAAAGAAAACCATTTCAGAGAAGGGAATGGCTTTATGGAGTATAACGTAGTTTCTATTCTTACAGTGTTTTAGGCAAGAGATGATGGTGCCTTGGACCAATGTAACACTGGTGCATAAAAAAGATAGTAAGTTACAGGAATAACTAGGCCTTCTTAAGCCTTCTAGCTTACTTTATAAAAATGGAAACAGGCCAAGTACCGGTGGCTCACGCCTGTAATCCTAACTACTCAGGAGGCTGAGATCTGAGGATTCTGGCTCAAAGGCAGCCAGGGCTGAAAAGTCCGTAAGATGCTTTTCTCCAATTAACTACCAGAAAACAGGAAGTGGTGCTATGGCTCAAGTGGTAGTGAGCTAGCCTTGAGCTGAAGAGCTGAGGGACAGTGCCACCCAGGCCCAGAGTTCAAGCCCCACGACTGACAAAAAAAAAAAGGGGGAAACATTAAAGATGATATAGTATACATTTTTTTCTTCTGAGAAGATATGGTGGATGCTGTGGCTTGTCTCACTCAATTTCTAACTCAACTTCCCTCTAGTGTGCCTTCTGATTGCGCAGAGGATGGAAAGACAAGATTCAATTGCCTTGCCTCTCTTGCAATTAGATTTGCAGTGGAGATTGTAATGTACAAATCAGACTTATTTATATAAAACATGAATTTGGAAATGAGATAATAAGGAAGAACAACGGGATTTCTAGCATACATTTTGCTGGTGTGCCTTACAACAGAAAGAGTACAGTCCTGGCATTTATGCCAAATCTTTCTAATTTGACAGGTAGGCCCAATCAGTATGAATCTTGGCATCTCAGTGCCGGACACAGAAATGATTACTACTTGTGAGCTATTACTACACTTTGTATTTATAGCACAGGACATGCATGTGGTTTAGAGTTAGTACCTAATGAAATGTACTGCCAGACTCCTGAGGTTGTTCAGTTCTGAAGGAAAATCTGTTCAGTGATTTGTGTATAACTCTGATCTCCTTCAGCCCCAATATGTTCCTTTTTTTTACACATATGCTCCTAAGGTATGATCATGCTTAAGAAACTGGCTCTGTCAAATATTTGCTTGGAAAAAAAGCCATCTTATTGTTCCTAAAGGTGAACTATCTAGAACATCCCAGAAATTTTAAATATCTGATAAAAATGACTCACAATTAGAATGAACTATGATCTTAGGTGCACTGATGATAGATAACCAGTTACATTAATCAGGAACTGTCTCTGAACTAGGAAACCTAACAGTGTGGCAACTTCCTTTATGAGGATGACTTTAGTATAATAAACATAATTATCTTTTATCAAAAGTTAAAAATGTCAACAAAGGCATGTAGGAAGTGACTCTCTGCTCCTAGTTCTCAAAATAATCTCTCCCTTCTCTGAACACATTTTTAGTACCTCTTTTAGGACATTTTCTATTCTTTAGTTTGCACTGTAGTTATTTATACCCATATTTGATCTGCCCCATAGATGAAACTGTAAAAGCAGCAAGGGCGAGAACACTCACTGCTTCATTTTTTTTAGCTCTTCAAGTACCTGCTAAGAATGGTTCCTTATACCATGCAGGAAATTAACCTATATTTAATTCCAGGAGTAGTTGAATTCTTGCACAACTCTTGTCTTGAGTTTACTAGCACTTTCTGAAGTTTGGTTTTGAGGAGTTCATAATGCAATGGAATAGTTTGATTCATTTCCCCAGTTGAAAGTGAAGGAGGGAGAGGAGTAGGAGTGTGTACATCCAGAGAAATGCTTTCTGTGCCTCCCCTAGGAGGATGTGATGTGATGGATGTGGGAAAAGAGAACTGCGTCTGGGGAGAAGAGCTCCAGCTTCAGGGCCGTATAATTATGGTCAAAATGCTGAAGCTCTCAGGGCTGGTCCCCTATTCCTCCATGAAGTGATAGGCTAGTTCCATTCATTTGTTGTTACCATTCCCAAACACTGAAGGGTATTAGGATCTTAAAGGCCCTCTAGCCCTAGGATGGTAGTTCAGAACCCACTTCTTTGCTGACTCTGATCTATCACTAGTGGTTTTCTGTAGCAGTGTTAAGGATTCTGAGGTTTTATTTGAACTGGGTGAGGAAGCTAGCCTTGACTTAATAGTTTCTGCCTCAGGCAGGGAATGGAGAAGCAGTAAACAAACGGAGCTATGTCATCCTCCACGCAGTCCAGTCCCAGAGTATCTGCTATGTGTAGGCCAGGGGTTCTCAGACAGGTGATTTTACCCTCCAGGGGATATCTGATGGTGTCTGGAGACATTTTTGGTTGTTACAAGTAGAAAAAGAGAGTGCTACCTGTAGTTAGTGGGGAGAGGGCAGAGATGCGTTAAATTTACAGGTAAGCCTCTTCTCCCATAATTATCTGGCCCAAATGTTACCCCTTGAAGTTGAGAACTCTGTGCTAGGCTAGGTGGTAGGTGTTTTCAGATGGTCAGACTCTTCCTGTAGCCCATTAGGTGCAAATTACTATTTCTACTTTACAGAGTAGGAAAAGGATCTCAGAATCAGGAAATACATAGGACAAAACAGGAAGCCAGGTGTTCTGATTCTAGACTCTATAGTTCATGTCTATATTCTATTGCAATCAGCTTCCTTTATCTATCAAGATATGCAAACTTAAGTAGCTCCGGCTTATCTTCTATAAAGTTCAGATGCTAATTAACATCCCTCAGCCAACTGCAGACAAATTTATTCCCACAGTGAAAATGTCTACTAAGATACATGTGTTTAACAATTCAAAAAAGGGCTCTAGAAACTTTTACTATGCAACCATTGATTCTTCTAGTACATCTTCTAGTACAGCCAGATCATTGCTTTAAAATAAAACTCCAGGAGAAAGCTAATTTTAGAACATTAACAAGTTTTTCAAGAATAATTAGCTCTGCGTGGGTTTCAACTTTAAATTTTCCCCCTTTTGAATGTGGGAGCTGGAGTGCCTGGAAGCTTATTTAGAAGAGGAAATGAAAATGAAGAGATACGGTAAGATTCCTCTTTCCTGGAGGCAAGACACAATCTGAATATGAATAACTTTTCCATCCTGTCTAATTAAGGGCCTGTGTCAGTAGAGAAACACACACACACACACACACACACACACACACATGCACACACGACTGTTTGGAAGAAATTGGAAAAAACAAAAGGTCAAGAACTAGATGCTAAACAATGAAAGAAATTTATTTTATATTAAAGGCCAATCTGCAGAAAAACGAATCAGGGTGATTGTGGTAAAAAAAATGGAGATGGGGAATAAAAAGAAAAGAAGCTGGGCGCCTGTGGCTCAAGCCTGTAATCCTAGATACTCAGTAAGCTGAGGTTCAAAGCCAGCCAGGCAGGAAAGTTGGTGAGATTCTTATCTCCAATAAACTACCGGAAAACCGGAAGTGGCGCTGTAGCTCAAATGGTAGAGCGCTAGCCTTGAATTGAAGAGCTGAGGGACAGAGTTCAAACCCCATGACAGACAAAACAAAACCAGAAAGGAAAGAAATGAGCTTGAGTGAGGTAGGGGGAGGGAGTGGGAAGGCAATGCTGGCTTCTTTCTGCAGGGTTATTAAAGAAGAGAAGGTAGTGAGCAACGCAGGCAACACAATTTGGGGTGGGCAAGGTGTTCCCTTGAATTCAGGTGGAATGGTTGACCTGGGCCAGAATGGTTCCTCTACAATGTTCACGAGTGTTGATGGGAGTGGCTTAGGATCCTCTGCAGCATAGTTTGCAGCCTGCAGCCCAGTTCGTGTGCCAACGCAGGCAGCACTGCCAGCCAGTTCATTCGGTAGCACCTTCCCCCAGCTCTGGCCAGAAGCAAAGCAGACAGTGCCATGCACTCTTGTGACTGTAAAGGTTCTCCAAAGCAGAGGACCAAGTGAATGAATGAAATGTGGATAGCAGAGCTTAGGAAAGAAACTTTAATTCGGGGTTGATTTGGAGACTGAAGATGCAGCAACGGCTGCAGGTGGCGATTGGGAAAGGAACTGAGCTTTCTGGAATGGGTAGTGTGTAGCCAGAAGCCTAGCCTAGCGAGTTCCATGCATTGCCAGCTGGGTGATGGGTCTTCAGAGATGATGAATACTTTGTTTTTGCTCTTCTCAGGGCTTGGAAAGCTCTTCCTGAGACAGAGTGTGGCCGCTCCTTTTCGAGCTTCAGAGAATTGTGCGAAAGCTACCTCCTCTGAGAAGCCCCAGGGCACAGCCTCACTTCTGAAAGCTCTGCCCTCAGATCGGCACTCACAGTTCAGTAGCATTTTCAGTGTTTTCTGCAGCAGTGTTTATTGAAGTATATTCTTTTGTTGATTGTCTGCCTCCCCACTAAAATGCGAGCTTAGTTAGGTCAGAAAACCTGTGTACCCTAATCACAGGCGCAAGACTACACTTGCTCCTGACACACAGTGGTACTTAACAAGCGATCCTTATTTCCTTTCTGCCCTGCCCACTATAGTCTAATTATCAGTGGCTTGTGTTCAAGCAAGGGTTCAGAGGATCCAGGCTCCAGTAGGCAGACAAGCCAGATTGATATTGCTGTCTAGCAAGGAGCTCCTGCATCTATCTATCTATCTATCTATCTATCTATCTATCTATCTATCTATCTATCTATCTATCTATCTATCTATGTGTTCGAGGTACTAGGAC
Source organism: Dipodomys ordii (assembly GCF_000151885.1). NCBI lineage: Eukaryota > Metazoa > Chordata > Mammalia > Rodentia > Heteromyidae > Dipodomys > Dipodomys ordii. The sequence continues at coordinate 9,171,642 of NW_012267292.1, forward strand.
TTGAACTCAGGGCCTGGGGACTGTCTCTTAGCTTTTTCCACTCATCTGGCACTCTACCACTTGAGCCATACCTCACTTCTGACTTTTTGCTCGTTAGAGATCCAAGTCTCAAGGACTTTCCTGCTCTAGCTGGCTTCGAACCACGATCCTCAGATCTCGGCCTCTAGAGTATCTAAGATTTCACGTGTGAGCCACCGGCGGCCGCCTACAAGCTCCAGCGTTTTAATGGCACCGCTCGCCCCGCCCGGAACCTGCAAGAACAGTACGAACATTCCCCCCTCACTCCTCTCCCTAGCCTCCACCCACCGGCACCACGGTCGTCGGAGGCCTGGCCACCGCCTCCGAGCCCGGCGTCCACACCGGGCGCCCACGGTCCTCCCCTGGCCACCTGCCCACGCGCTCTCGAGGCATCCCCCTCCCCGGCCTAAGCCTGCCTTTTGCAATCTGTGGAGTGAACCTTCACTTTAAACCAACCCTCCGGCGCAGCCCGCATTTCCTTCCTTTTGAAATACCGTGCGGCTAACACTCATGCAGCGCCTACGGGCACACAGACGCGGGTCTGGGCCACTGGGAGCCCGGGGCTCCCCACTCCCCAGAGCGCGCCGCCCTTTCCATCCATCCCAAGCCCCAGGTCGCAACTCTCCTGACGCGTCAAGGATTTCTCCAGCTTCGCCCCACCTCCTTCCCAGGCGTGGCTCCTCATTGGCGGATGTGGAGGTCACTCTGCCGTCTCTCCCGCCCTCCCTAGGTGGACCCGCCCCCCGGGTGGGCGCAGGCTCCTCCCACTCGTTCCCGCCCCTGGCTCGGCGGCTCGGGCTGCTCGCCGGGAGGCGCGCGCGAAGTTCTTGGGCAAAGTACTGGGAACTGGTCGCGCGGTCGCGGCGCAGTCGCGGCGCCGGCGGGCGGGCGGCGACCTGGGAGCCGCGCGGTCTCCCGCTCCGCAGTGCACCCGCGAGTGGCGTCTCTTCATTCCCGTTTCCTGCTGCTGGTGCGAGAACTGTCAGCTGCGCCGTTGCTCGGGGACTGGAGAGGTCCGGTCTGCCCCCGCCGAGATCGGGGGGCGAAGCCCGGAGCTGGGCACCCGGGAACGAGGCGGTCGCCCTTCCCCGCGGCCGAGTGCGCTGGTAAGCGGCGTGGGGTCCCGTCTGAATGGTGCTGGCTTGCCGCGGGGGTCTCGAAGCCCTGAGGTGCGGCGTCCCCTCGGGAGGACCGAAGTCCTCTCCTCTGAGCGGGAGAGCGAGCGGGCGAGGCACCGCCCGGGCCGGGGAGGTCGCCTTGGGTGGCTGCCACCGTTCCCTTCCTCTGGGGGTGACCCGGGGTACCCACCCTGGGGTTCTGCCCCTCGAAGGACAGCCTAGCGGGGGGTTGACCGCCGGAAGTAGCCGGGCGCGGCGCAGAGCCTGGGCGCGGGCGGACTCGGCGTGGAGCGGCTGAGCCGTCCCGGGCGACCGCAGGCGCTGCGCCAGCGCGGGAGGCCCAGGAAACCCGACCCGCCGCGAAGCTTCGGTACCACATCCGCGGGGTCGACTCCGTCGCTGCGGGCGCCACGCTAGCCGGGCTCCCTCACAGGTGCCTGACCTGGACATCCAGAGCCACCGCCCCGTCGGGCTTCCAGGCGCCCCGGCGGGAGGGCATTTGCAGCCGTCTGGGGTCGCAGCGTCGCGTTCTGATTCCGGGCGCTCCTCCCGGACTCTTGGAACCACCAGGGGTTATAAAGTTGTCGCTTTCCGTGGGCGCTGGAGTCCCCAGAGATGTCGCACCGACCTTTAAGTTCTAAATACAGTGATGATTTAAAGTAGCTGCAGAAGAACCAGCCTCCAGAGAGGAGGTGTGGAGTAGGTCAGCGGTCGGTCTGGCTTGTAATTGTCCTAACCCCCCAACGTCGTACAAATTGAGGTCCCTCTTCTGGCCAAAGGACATTTTTTCAGTGGGCCTGGATTGTATCCAAGCTGATTTTTTATCCTGTCCACCAACTCCACATGGTCCTCTCCTCTCGTCTTCTTTGTGGCTGCTGCTGTTCCTATTCCTCCTTTTTCAGTGGTGTTCTTACAGGGGCTTGCACTCAACCCTGAGCCACATCTCCACTTCTGATTTTTTTTTTCTTTTTCTCAGTCGTGGGCCTGGGCAGCGTCCTTGAGCTCTTTTGCTCAATGCTAGTCCTCTACCATTTGAACCACAGCTCCACTTCCAGTTTTCTGGTTACCTGGACTTTCCTGCCTGGGTGGGGTTTGAACTGCAATCCTCAGATCTCAGCCTCCCGAATAACTAGGGTTACAAGTGTGAGCCAGTACCTGGCTCACTTCTGACTTTTTGCTGGTTAGAGGTAAGAATCTCTCAGGCATTTCTGCCCAGGCTTTCTTCCAACCGTAATCTTCATCTTAGCATACTGAGTAGCTAGGGTTACAGGCATGAACCACCTGCACCCAGCTTCTGAGTTGCTGTTTCTTAGAGCACTTATCACTCTGAAATAGTCTTGGTTCATTTACCATCTGCCTTCCTCTACCAGAATGTAAGTTGCCAGAAAGCAGAAGCCTTACCCATCTTGCTCATCACTGAGTCCTCAGTGTCATGACACGCAGTAGGTCCACAACTCATGTTTATAGAATGAACAAATGAAAATAGATGGTTTTGATTTTCATCTTTTTCATGGTTTTTGATTTTTCATCTTTTTTTCTATTGAGGAAATTAACAAGGAGCAATGAGAACCTACTAAGCACCAAGATTTAGTCTAGGAGCTTTGTATAATTTTTCTCATTACATATTGCAACAATCTTCTTAGCTAAGGTATTTTTAGCCAGAAGACAAATTAAGACTTCAGAATATAAACCAATTTTCCTCCCAAGGTTATCATGGCAAAACTAGGATTCCAGCTTATTTTTTCTCTTTATTGTGCTGGGCCAATTCAAAGAAACTATAATATGGTTTTCACCAGTACAAGGAATAGACAAATTAGGTTTTTTTTTTTGAAACAAAAGCTGTTGCTGTGGTCTCAATAATAGCTAACAGGTTCTAGGCCAGAAACTTCCAGGCTGCTACAGGTTGTCACACTTAATCTTCAAGGTCTTCTTAGGCAGCATTGTAATGTTCTTTAATTTTTTTTCAGAGGAGAAGAAAAAAACAACTGAGGATAGGTTTAGGAATTTGTCCAGAGTCACTAGTAAATTGGCAAGGTAGATTTCATTACTTAGTTTTTGCACTCTAAACTCTTAGCTTCTTCCACTCTATTCCAGCACTTCTCCCATCCCCACCATTTAATTAGATGTTAAGCCATAATGATAGAGCCCAATGATACAACATATTAAAACCATCTGAGGTTGGGCTGAACACTTGCTGGTTCCAGGATTGAGTGTCTAGGTGTAGCATTTCTGAACTGTGGGGCCTTTGAACTACCATTAGTTTCTGTGGTTTAGTGTATGGTTTGTGGGCCTGGTGGTTTCTTTCTTTTTATTTATTTATTTTTTTGTTGGTTGTAGGGCCTGAACTCTGGGCCTGGGCATTGTCCCTCAGCTCTTCTGGTCAAGGCTAGTGCTCTACCACTTGAGCCACAACACCACTTCTGGCTTCTTCTATGTATATGGTACTGTGGAATGGAACCCAGGGATTCATGCATGCTAGGCAAGTACTTTACCACTAAGCCGCATTCCCAGCTGCTTACTACCTCTTAAGTGTTGGGAAGCCAACAACTCTACCTTTTCCATATGTAGAAACCACGGATTCCTCAAGTTTCTGCAATAACCTTTTAGTAAAACAGTGGCATTGCAGGTTCTTTCTATCTTGCATTGAAACTGATGGTGTTCAGTGGTCTGGAAAGAGTGTCATGGTTTCTACCTAAAGGACTAATGCAGAAGAGGGCATGGGGAAGGAATTAGAGATGCATTTTTTTCTACCTCATTCCAGTTTTGGAGCTAATAGAATATTTTTCCATGCATAATGGTCTGGATAATCCAGTTTTATATGTAATGTGCTTCTTGGCAGGACTGTATTTTTTAAATTGTCATTTCCATTTCAAGAAAGCCCCAGGAGGGCTGGAGTACAATGCTCAGGGACATGAGGGGGGTATGAGACACTGTGGAAGGTGGAATCTGTTAGGATGAAAGAAACTTCCATGCATAATTGAGTGTTGTTTATAGTACAAATTCCTTTCCTATCTAGATCTACTTCATCAGCTTTCAGACCTTCTCTGGAAAATCCTAGTTTTTGTTGTTATTTGCTTTTATTTTGTGTGCCTTAACTGGGGCTTGAACTCAGACTTCATTTTCTCTTGGTTTTCTCACAAGTGGACTACCATTTGGGCCACACTTCCACTTGTGACTTTTTGCTGGTTAATTGGAAATTAGTATCGTGGACTTTTCTGCCCTGGTCTGCTTCAAACTGTGATCCTCTTATCTCAACCTCCTGAGTAGCTAGGATTACAGGTATCAGCCCTTGACAGCCCTTGACAGACTTTCCAAGTACTATTGTTCTAATCCTGTTCATACTCAAACTAGCTCTTTTCTTAGTCTTTTGCATGGGTTCTTCCTGTTGCTCCATGCAACATCTTTTTTTTTCTTTCTTCTTTTCTTTTTCTTTCTTTTTTGGCTAGTACTGGGGATTGAACTCAGGGCCTGGGTGCAGTCCCTTAGCTTTTTTGCTCAAGGTTCATGCTCTATAACTTGAGCCACAACTCTAATAGTCCCATGGACTTTCCTGCATGGTATGGCTTTAAACCACTATCCTCAGATCTCAGCCTCCTGAGTAGCTAAGATTATAGGCATGAGTCAAGGACACCTGGCTCCATGTAATATCTTAGTTTAAGGTCTTAGGGACTTCTTGCCTCTGCCCTAATAGGTAGTTTTCTTTCCTTTCTCTTTCTCCCCTTCGTACTGTACATGCCTAGAAAATTTCTTTAAGCATTCTCATAATATTAAAAATTTGGGGCTGGGAAGGTGGCTCAGAAGTAGAGCGCTTGCCTTGCATGCATGAGGCCCTGGGTTCAATTCCTCAGCACCACATAAGCAAAAAGAAAAAAGCCGAAGTGGCGCTGTGGCTCAAGTGGTAGAGCGCTAGCCTTGAGCTGAAGAGCTGAGGGACAGCTCCCAGGCCCAGAGTTCAGGCCCCACGACCGGACCCCCCAAAAAATATTAAAAATTTATGAGTGGCTTAGTGATAGATGGGACAGAAAAATGAGGAGTACACTCTGCCTTTGAAACATTTAAAATCTAGGAAGGGAGGTGATGCATTTAAATAAATGGACTGGGCCAAAAGACAATGAGACTGGAGGATGGGGGAATTTAAAAGTACAAAAAGTAGCTGTGTGCTGTTGGCTCACACCTGTAATCCTAGCTACTCAGGAAACTAAGATCTGAGGATTACAGTTCAAAGCCAGACCAAGCCGAAAATCCCAAAAGACTCTTGAAAATCCCAAAAGACTCTTATCTCCAACTAACCACCAAAAAGCTTCACTCCTATAAAGCAGTTGCTTAAGTTAGGTAGAGTGCCAGTCTTGAGCAAAAAAAGTTAAGGAACAGCAACTAGGTCCTGAATTCAAGGCCCAGGACCAGCACATGCACACGTGCATACATGCACATGTGCACATACATACACACACACACACAGTCTGGAATTCATAGTGTATTTTTTTAGCTTAATGAATATTTCACATTTTAACTAGGTTTAGGATATCTTGAACCAGCTTTCTGCCTCCCTATCCAGCCTCATAGCACACCAGTCAGTCATCCTTTGCACTGTTCAGTCACACTGAAGTAAATGCACAGAACAATGCAGTGTGTGTGTGTGTGGTGGTGGTGGAGAGGGGATGTTGGCTTCTCAGTGTTTGTACAGTCTTGTCCACTTCATAATCTTTTCCTTCTTACCCACATTGGCCTCATTCATTCCTAGTCGCCTATCACATGGTAGCAGGAATGCCACTTCTAGGAAGACTTCCTCAGCCCACTTCCAGTTGGGGTTGGAGAAGGTGCAGCATGCTTGGTGCCTACACATTTTATAGGAAGCAGTTATCCTGCCACTATACAGCTGTTAGTCATTTGTTTGAAGCCTGCCCTAAACCACTGTTTTTCTTTTGGCTTACATTAGAATTAATTAACAATTCCTTAGGAACTTCCTGTACTAGGTTCTACTCCTAGAGTTTGGGAACCAAATGACCTAGGGTTGAGGAGGACCAGTGACTAGATTTTTTTTTTCTTTTTGTCGGGTGTGGGGATTGAATTGTGGGCTTGGGCGCTGTCCCTGCACTCTTCAGCTCAAGGCAAGCACTCTACCGCTTGAGCCACCGTGCCACTTCTGGTTTTCTAGTGGTTTATTGGTCTGTGAGACTTTCCTGCCCGGGCTGGCTGTGAACCTCGATCCTCAGATCTCAGCCTTCTGAGTATCTAGGGTTACAGGTATGAGCCACTGGCACCTGGCTTAGATTTTTTTTTAAAGGCACTTGCTCATTGTATTTATAATTGGATAATGTTTCATTGTGTGAATGTGGCATACTTTATTCAGTTACTTTTTTTAAACAGCTATATTGAGATATATTTTACATATACAATTTACCCATTTGAAGTATACAATGTAGTGATTTTTGCATATTCATAGAGTTTGGCAACTTTCACCCTAATTAGAAAGTTTTATCATTTTATGGAATTGCCTATTCCATAAATGATGTCATACTTACAATGTATAGCCTTTTGTATGTGGCTTCTTTCATTTAACATGTTATTTTTAGGGTTCATACCTGTTGTAAGAGGAGGCATCTTTTTATTGCTTAACAATACCCCCGCCCTCAGAGCAATGTGCTGGGAGCAGGCGGGGGTTGGCCTCTCAGTGTTTGCACAGTTTTTTTGTCCACTTCATAATCTTTTCCTCCTTATCCACATTGGCCTTACTCATTCCTAGTCACCTATCACGTTAGCTAAAATGTGACTTCTAAGAAGACTTCCTCAGCTTCCTTCAAGTTGGAGTGGGAGAAGGCTCTGTGCCTACCTATTTTATAGGAAGCAGTTATCCTGCCATTATATAGCTGTTAGTTACTTGTCTGAAGCCTGCCCACATTTTATTTATCCATTTATCAGCTGGTAGAGCTGATATTATAAAGCTTTCTCACAAGGTTCTCATGTGTAACCAGGAACCAACTGGGAGTTCATTTGAGTATTATTCTTGTGCTTTGGGCTAGAACAGTGTGACTAGAATCGTATTACACACCTCTCTTATTACACAAGACAAGTGTGTACTAAACAGCTGAATGAATAAAGAAGTATGGTAAAAGTAAGACTATTAGGTTGGGGTCATCAAAAAGTCTTTTTTTTTCTATAGTGTTGGGGTTCAAACCCAGGTCTTGGGTATTCTAAGCAGGTACTCTACCACTGAGCTTACTCTGAATTTTGTCATTAAAAGTCCCTATTGTTGATTGTTGAGCTCTCACTTTGAACAAACCAGCTGTAGAGAGACTGGGCAGGGGGAAAGAAGGACAGAGACAGAGACAAATGGGGGGGGGGGGGGGGGGGAATAAAGGAATTTTTTAAACTTTTTTTGGGGGGGTCTTTTCTTATTTTGTACTGGTGATGGAACCCAGGGCATTGCACTTTGTTAGGCAAGTGCTTTGCATCTGAGCTACATCCTCGCCGGAATGAGGGAAATTTGAACCCAACGACATTTAGGATTTACTTCAGAATAAATAGCCCATGAACATGGAGAAAATGTAGAGAAAACAAGGCTGGGAGGTGATGATTTCTGAAGCTGGAAGGATGACTGCAGTATTCACATCTGTACTGTGTACTGGGTAGCCACTGGCCACAGGTACAGCACTAGAATTGCAGCCATTCCTTATTGAGGAAGTGTAAAAATACACATGGAGTTCTGAGGATTTGGTGTGAGAGAATGTAAAAATAATTGGGAAACAGTTTATTGGTTATTGAGATGATAATATTTCAGATATAAAAATATATAATATGTCACCTATTTCCTTTAACTCTCTAAGTTGGCTACTTAAAAGTTTTATATAGGGGTTGGGAAGGTGGCCCTGTGTTTGATTCCTCAGCACCACATAAGCAGAAAAAGCCAGAAGTGGCGCTGTGGCTCAAGTAGTAGAGCACGGGCCTTGAGCTAAAGAGCTGAAGGACAGCGCCCAGGCCCAGAGTTCAGGCCATGACTGACCCCCCCCCCAAAAAAAAAAAAAACAAGTTATATATATACCTCATAATAATACATTTCTCTTGAACAGTGATTTTTCTATTCATTTTGTGTGTGTTGGAAATTTTTATAATAACATGTTGGAAATTTTTTATAATAACATGTTAAAAAAATCACAGACATTTGAATTTTTTATTTTTTATTTTTTTGGTCCGGTTGTGGAGTCTGAACTCTGGGCCTGGGCTCTGTCCCTCAGCTCTTCAGCTCAAGGCTAGCACTCTACCACTTGAGCCACAGCGCCACTTTCGGCTTTTTTCTTTTTGCTTGTGTGGTGCTGAGGAATCGAACCCAGGGCCTCAGACATGCAAGGCAAGTGCTCTACCACTGAGCCAACTTCCCAGCCCCATTTGAATTTTTTTAAACTCTGGAGAAAACCAGTTTTGTAAAGGATACCTGTCATATGAAAAGATTAGGAATATTGATTTGTTAGAGTTTCTTCTTTGCAAAAGCTAATAGTAGGAAGGCTGTTGTCTTCCATTTTCATTCCTAGGCTTATTTCATCCATGTGAATAATTGGAAATCCTTTCATAATAAATGGAATTAACAGCTGGAGACAGTGAAAGAATTGCCTTTTGGGTTATTTATCTGATTCTTCTGAACTTGATGAAATATTTCTTTCATCTTGGAAAACTAGACAACAATGATAACTTATTGTTCTAAAATGATTTTTTTCCTTGGGCTGGCTTTATAACTGCCTCTACCTAAATTTGTTTGGGAGTTAGGATGTGATTGTTTTTAGACACTGCAAGACCCCTTGAGTATGAATGGAATATGATTCTTAAAGTGATAATCGTGTGTGGATTTAAAGTTGAGAAGCAAATTGCTTTCATATAACGTTTCTTTAGATGAAAATTATGCCAGTGGTCTAGATGTCTGTGTTTATTCACAAAATTAATGTGGCAGCAAAGAAACATAGGCCCCATGGTTTCCCGTATTTGCAATAACTAGTTTATGTCTGAGATAAGCAGAAAAGGTCAGATAAGTTGATGTTAGGCGAAATGAACCCCAAGAAAAGTATTCAAATGTTTTTCCTTTCATGTGATTGTTTCTAACATATTTATAAGATGATTTCTTTGTTGCTTTGCTTGTCCCTCCCCCACGATAATATAACCCCTGCTTTCATTGTACTTGATGTTGGTATAATTTGTGGAGGGGAAGGGCAAAAACAAATCGTTTAAATAGGGATACAGGTGGATCCATTGCAACACGAGATGTACAAGTCGTTATGTTGAAAAATAAACTTTACAACTTTGGTGGGGGTGGGGAGTGGGGCTTGGGGGAGGGGGGGAGGAGATTGGAAGGATTAGGAAAGGGAAACAAAGGAGAAGGCATCAATGCTTGATAAGAAATGTACTCATTATCTTGCCCATGTAATTGTAACTCCTCTGTACAGCATTTTCACAATAAAAATCATAAAAAAATAAAAAATAAATGTGGCAGTAGTGAATCTAGTTGGAACAGTCCTGGAGAATGTTATTATCTGTGGTCACTGGGTGGGGTGAACCTGAAAGAGTCTAAAGCACAGCTGAATCCAGTTTCAGTGAGCACCTGGACGTGGAATCAGCAGAAGATCACAGACTTTGAATATAAAATATACATTTTCACTCTCTGTGGTTAAATTAGTAAATGTTTTTGAGATTGTATGTAGGTCAAACATATACATATACATATACATGTATAGTTTTAAGTGAATTTAAGTAAATGCCTTCAGAATTGAAGCATGTAGTAAGATTTTTGTTTATGCATTTCCTAAGTATTGCTTGAGTATGTACTAAGTGCCCAGCATTAGGCTGGGAACAGGGGATTTAGTCATCACCATTATTACACAGTGGAAGCTCCCTTCAAGTATTTCCCAGTTTAGAAGGGGATTTAGATATCAAACAGAGAATTCATTAATTATAATGGTGATACCTGGCTCAAAGGGAAAGCGTCTGGTTTTTAATTGGGACCCTGGGGAGAAAAGTTCCATTTTCCTGTAGGTCTTGATTCAGGCTACAAAGAACTGACTAACGAAGAGAAAGAGAATGTGGCTGGGGAATCCTCCCAGGAGGACGAGATGAGCAAAGCCTTGCCCTTTTGTGTCTGCTTATTGTAGGAGGTCATGCAGCACCCTGTAGGAGAAGGGTTTTATCTCTTGTTCTGAGGGTTTGTGTTTCTCTCTGTAGTGCCACACACAAAGTTGTTTACTTGCTAATGGGAATTGAATCCAAAGTTAAATTTGTATTACCTTTATAACTGACTGGACAAGATCTAAAAACCTGTCTTCCCATATAGCTCTGAAAGTAGCTTAAAATAACTTGTTAACTCTAGTTCTAGTGTAGCTTAGTTGTCTTGAGTCTGAGATAGTTAGAACAGAATGCACACCCATGTGGCGTTTTCTCTCACAGGTTCAACTGCTTCAAGCTAATTTTTGATGTATGTTGAAGTGTCTGAGGTTTGTTTCCTGTATATGTTGTGGAGTCATTAGGGAATGAGGAACCATCCTGCCTTTAAAGCTGGTAATGAGAGTCAACCATTAGCAATAATAATGGTGGCAGCCAATAACCACTGAAAACTGTATGCCACGCTAAGTAATTTACTTACACTGCTTCACTGGCTCTTACAATTACATGGGTTATTATCATTTCAGTTATTGATAAGAGAACAGAAAGCTGGGAGCAGTTACTTTCTCTTGGGTTGGCCAGTATCCATTTATCCTACCTGATTTTCACTTGAATAATCACTTCTTGCTGTTGGACCTCATCTGCTGGGAATAAAATGAAGAATCTTCTCTAGATGCAAAGCTAAAGGGAAATGGAGATTCTGCTGCTGTTCTGCTGTCTGTGCATCCTGAGCAGACCGTTGTGGCCTACACAATGTTGATCTGGTCTATCTTCCTTTTAGTTCTCTCTCTCTCTCTTTTTTTTCATGGGGCTTGAAATCGGAGTGCTGTCCCTCAGCTCTTTTGCTCAAGGCTAACACTCTACCACTTGGAGCCACAGCTCCACTCCTGGTTTTCTGGAAGTTAATTGGGGATAAAAGTCTCACAGACTTTCCTGCCCAGGCTGGGTTTGAACTGCAATCCTCAGATCTCAGTCTCCTGAGTAGCTAGGATTATAGATGTGAGCCACCAGTACTTGGCTCTTTTAGTTCTTCAAATGGACATTTTTCTAATATACTTTTGCTTGTATTTACCACATTATTTTTTATTTATAAATAAGATACTGAAAGAACAAGAAGACTAATGGGAGATGAAGATGTAGAGCAGTAGGCATTTGAGCCTTTCCTTGAAGGACACCTTGGTTGTAGGGATTGAGGGCTTGGTAGAAAGGACATTGTAGGCAGAGAATGCAGGATGAGCCAAGGTAAACATTTAAGAATCAGAGGGCCCTCCAGTTTGATTAAGGACTGTTTCAAAAAGAAGATAATATAATGGAATTTCCTAAAGTGTCAGCCAAGTGTGATACACTACTCTGTGCAGTTTTTGAAGGAACATCACCTGATATAACTTTCTGGTTAGGTTCTGTTTTTATTGATAACCATTGAGTGGGGAGGGTAATTACAAACATTCTGGCAGGAAAGATCTGAGAAGGATCTTAATAGAGTTGGGCTGTGGAGTGGGGTATAATTTTAAAAGGTAGATAACTAGGGAAAGATATTTTAGACCAAGAGGAATGATGCAAAAATGGAAAGCTGTCTATCTTTTGTAGTTAGAAGGTAGGAACTAGGGAGAGACTCCAGAGGGTGGGCTATTCCATTGTCTATCAGTTGGAGAGCCATCAATGGAGACTAAGGGATCATGCATCCATCAGTTCTGTCTGTAGACAGAGGGATTAAATGTTTCATTACTGGGGCACTATCGTGTCCTCAAATTGAGGCAGGAGACAGGAAATATCACCATAATGTGAGGTAAATAGTACAGATGTCCTGAGCATAGGCATTTGTCAAACTTGCACACAGGTGTGTCATGCTTTGTGCCCACTCACTGTCAGTATGTTTTGTGGTAAGTTGAGTTTGCCTAAACTTAAGTGTTTTATTTATATTTTTATCTTATCAGTAACTTATGGAAAGTAACATACACTGTATAAAACACTGTGAATGGGGGATACTAAGCAAAGTAGAGGTGAATGAAGAAATGATTATTTGTTGACATATATTTATACATGTATGATTTATTCAACGTTGTGCTTGAGAAGTAGTGTCTCCTCTCACAAGCACACACATACCTTGTGTCTGTTCCTTGAGGGGCACTAGATACCAGAAGGTTTTTCATCTTGTACATAAGTACAAGCATGGTGTAAAAATTTCCCCGACAAGGTATCAAGCTTGGTCTAGCCCAGTGTGCTGTTAAGTTTGGTGCATGTGTTGTTACATGTCATTATGACACATAATTAGGCATGTAAAAGGGATCAAGACTGTGTTCTTTGTTCAGGAGAAGGACTGTGGGCTTCTTGAACAAACCTGCAAAGGCAGCAGGCATCATACTTCTAACTTGTAATTCCTGTTTTTCTAGTCATTGATTTCACAGCATTCCAGGGTGTTAAGCTCAGTTCTGCCTGGTATGTTCCAGGATTAAGAGCTTGGGCACCTTTTTTGTTCTCTGGTAACTGGAGGACTTATTTTCACAGGTCTGTGTGGATATTTATGGAAGGTAGTCTTGTCTTTTCTGACCTACAGATTGATACCTTTGTCTGACAAATGCCAAAGGACAGAATGGGGGAATTTGGATTTCTTCTGCTAAATGTGAGATGTGTGGTCCCAATAAGTACCTTGACTTTTCCTTCACTGCTACAGACAGGTTAGGAAAAGTTACTGTGTTCTAGGAAGTAAAGTAGTTGGGTCTTGCTGTAGATAGTTAACATACTGAGGTCTAGCAAGTTTTGGACCTGTCTGCATCCCTGTGGATAGGCCTGCTTCTCCTTAGCCAACTGTTAATAGGTGAAACAGGGGTTTTCCAGGAAACAAGACTGGTTATTGCCAGCTGGACAGGGATCTAGCTGGAGGAGAAGGACCACGTGAATCAAACACCCAGTAATAGACAATGGTTCTATGCTTCACTAACACCGGAATGCCCTGAAGGGCTTGTTAAAATACTGATTGTTGGTCCTACCCCCAGGTGTTTGATTTAAACCGAAAGAGAGATCCCACATTTCTAGCAACTTCTCCAGTGTTACTATTACTGCTAGTCTAGGGACTACTTTGCACATCCAAACATTGGTATAGTAGGGACAAGACTGAGTTATAACCAGCCCCATGTCTGCTATGATTGGAGGAAGAATCAGAGAATTCTGGTTATCAGTATATTGTGAAATATCCTTATTTTGAATAGCATTTCTGAATTTGTAATTTTTCCTACTTTAATGAACTTTGCTTCAGCTGTGGTTTGGAAGGATCTCCCCAGGCTTGATCATCAGACATTATTGGGAAGTGGGGGTATCTCTAGGAGTCTCAGCCTGATGGAGGAAGTTAGGTCATTGGCTCTGTGTCCCTGAAAGTGATATTGAGAATATCAGGACCTTGGCACCTTCCTGTCTCCTGTTGTCTTCCTGTCTCCTCCTGTTGTCTTTCTGTCTCCTCCTGTTATCTTTCTGTCTCCTCCTATTGTCTTCCTGTCTCCTCCTGTTGTCTTCCTGTCTACTGGACCATGATGAAGTAAGAAAGTCTTCTTTTACCATATGCTCCTTCTGCTGCTCCTGCTGCTATTCCTGTTGCTGCTGCTGCTGCTACTACTACTACTATTACTATTATTACTATTACTTTCTCCTCCCCTTCCTTTCTTATTGCATCCACTTGGGGAAAGTGGAAAGGCAAACCAGAAAACCCACTCTCTCAAGCACCTTTGCATAATTCATTCTTAAGCATTCCATTCTTTGATCTAACCACTTCCCAAACCATTTCCCCTCCCAATACTGTTCACTGAGTCTTAAGTTTCTAACAGATGAATGTGGGGGGCCATGTTCAGACCACAGCAGCAGACTTTCCTAGCTTTTGGTGATCTTGACAGCTTTGAGTAGTTGTTAGTTTTTAACAGCATGTCCCTCCATTCAGATGAGTCTGTTTTCCACTTCATTAGAAAAATTCACAGAAGTGCCATCTGCATCACCTCATATCCAGGCCTTGTACTATCATGGGCTATGTATTATTATTATCGTGATAGTACATAGTACATTTATGCTCATGTCAGTCTTCATTGTCTGGATGCGCTGGTGTTTGTCAGGTTTCTACACTACACAGCTACCCTTTCTTTCCTCTTTCCATACTGTACTCTTTGGAGGGAAGTCACACTGCACAACATATTCTTTTTTTTTTGGTTGGTCGTGGGGCTTGAACTCTGAGCCTGGGCGCTGTCTCTGAGCTCTTCAGCTCAAGGCTAGTGCTCTATGGGCTGGGAAGGTGGCTCAGTGGTAGAGCTCTTGCCTTGCATGCCTGAGGCCCTGGGTTCGATTCCTCAGCACCACATAAGCAAAAAGAAAAAAGCCGGAAGTAGAGCTGTGGCTCAAGTGGTAGAGCGCTAGCCTTGAGCTGAAGAGCTGAGGGACAGTGCCCAGGCCCAGAGTTCAAGCCCCATGACCAGACCCCAAAAAATAAATAAAGGCTAGTGCTCTACCACTTGAGCCACAGCGCCACTTCTGGTTTTCTGAGTGGTTTATTGGAGGTAAGAGTCTCACAGTCTTTCCTGCCCGGGCTGGCTTTGGACTGTGATCCTCAGATTTCAGCCTCCTGAGTAACTGACTATAGGCATGAGCCACTGGCACCCGACCTGCACAATGTATTCTTCAGGAGTACGGAATTGTTCTCCAGCTCATGCAGGGTGAATAATCCTTCTAAGTAACTTGGCATTCTTCTTTGTGGCAGACTTGTATGTTCTTTCCCATTTATTTATTCTACCAATTAGTATTTAAGTTTGTAAGTAAACTGAGCCACGAATCAGAAGAAAGAAGGGGCAGAAAGCAAATTCAATAGACCAATATTTTGGGTTTAAAAGCCTGAGAGAGATGCCAGAGTCTTCCATCCATACTGCAGAGACAATGACACACACTCTATTACTCTTTTTATTAAGCAGAGAGAATCAAATCAGTTGGGACAAGGGCCTGGGGTAGTTTGTCATGGGAACAGAGGAAGAGGCTTTCTGTGCAGAGATGGAATCTTGAGTTATAGGGAGAGTTTTTTTTTTAAAAAATACCTGTTTTTAGAAGATTTGTCAAAAGTTGTGGCCCTCAATTCACCAGTTATCCTTTTTACAATGGGATGTTTGGGGAGGGGGAAGGGAATTGGAGATGATTCTGCAGCAAGGGCAGTTCTAAAATATGGCTGTCAGGGGAAAAGTGAGTGGTTTTAAGTCATTTTTTTCCATCAGTGTCAGTTTTAATTTATTAATATTTTATATTTGGGTCATAAACCAATAGTACTTTGCTTTGTTTATTAAAGTATTGTCGTGTTATCTATTATAGCTTTTTCCATTGGCTCCTGTGCCTTTTTTTTTATTTTTTGGGTCCGGTCTTGGGGCCTGAACTCTGGGCCTGGGCACTGTCCCTCAGCTCTTCAGCTCAAGGCTAGTGCTCTACTACTTGAGCCACAGCACCACTTCCGGCTTTCTTCTTATGTGGTGCTGAGGAATTGAACCCAGGGCCTCAGGCATGCAAGGCAAGCGCTCAGGCAAGTGCTCTACCACTGAGCTACCTTCCCAGCCCCTCCTGTGCCTTTTTTTAACCTAAGCTCCTCATTGTGGATTGGGGGGGAGGGAGGGGTGTATCCTACTTCCTGGTAGTGCAAGTTGCTGCAGGCTCATCTTGTATATTCCCTGCATTAGCCTTAGACTCGTTTTGATAAATTGGTCTTGATCTACTGTATCAACTTGACTACCCTCTACAGAGGTCACTACCACAGTGAAAACTAGTGATCCCTTCAAATCCCTTACATGTTAAACGTAAATACATCACCTTGAAAGGTAAAATGACTTGTTCAAGGCCACTCTTTATTTGGTTAACACTGAGTTCTCTGGACTTTCAGTTCTTTACATCACTTCATTGAGGTAGATTCTACCAGTTACTACTAGGTTCACATAGTCCCACTTCATCCATGTTGTTGTTCAAGGCCAATCAGATATGATGTCTTTTGGATTTGCTGTTGTCTAATTACTGCAAGTATCAGCAGTAAGGGGCAGAATGCTGGCCAGACTCCTGTGGAGTCCACTATAGTGAGTCCGTATTATTCAGTCAACATGGGGATTTGTAATGGTGAATGTATTGCAAACTCACAGAATGTGACTGCTGACACCTGGCTTTTGCATCTGTGCTTTGACCACATAACTGCTTGGTGTTTTGGGGAAGTGGGCCAAAGATAAGCTTGTAGAATCTAACACATTCTGTTTGGGATTTCTTCTCCTTTCCACAGAGAAGAATGAATTTAAGAAACAAGCAAATTGAAGCAAAAAAAAACCCAAACAAACCAAAAAACAAAAGCAGAACTTGAAATTTCAGTTCATTCTATGAACTCCTGGAAACCATGGACTCAAATCTAAACAGACAGGTTTTTGAACTTCTGAAAGCTTCAACAACTTGGTATTAAGATCAGGTGTAAATAAGCCGTTGCACAAAAAAGCATATTTTCCATGTGAGAAAGGAAATAATTCAGATATCCTTCAGATATCCAAAGTTTCCTATGATGCAGGCAGTAATAAAGGACAACCTTACCTTACCCTTACTCATTCTTCAGTATATCCCATTTCAAAAGATCTTTATTTTTTATAATCCAGGTAAGCACTCTGGTTGAAGGTTTTTTTTAAAGGAATTTGACAATTGAGATATTTATTTGCAAGGAGCAGAAATCCAGTCTAGCATCAAACGACTTAAAGTAAAATTAATTGGCTTATGTTACTATATAGTTCATGAGTAGGACTTAGCTTTAAGCAGAGCCGGATCTAGGGTCTTGATCATACCCTAACATGCTGAATAACTGATTCCGCAAATGCTTGTTTGCTGTGATTGTTCCTGGCTGGGTCATATTTCTGGGGCCAAGGTTGAGTCTCTTATGGTCTAGGCATGGGTTGGGCAGACAGAAATAATGGATGCCTAACAACCTCTATGTTGTTGTAAACATGCAGGATAAATACTTGATGAGGGACTCAATGGCCAGCTCTAATCCTATCCCTATGTTTGCTTATTGAGTCCCTTGACAAGCTCGATTTCTTCTGTGGACTTTTGAGTTTTTCTACTAGGCATTCTTTGATTAATGAATCATCCTAACTGCCTTAGTCAGTTCAGGCTGCTGAGCAGTTTATAATTAATAGAAATGCATTACTTCTAGTCTGGGAACTGAGAAGCCCAAGATCAAGGTCCTGGCAGATTCAAGGTCTGGTGAGGGTCTTCCTCCTAACTGTATGTGTTTTTGGCCGTATGGAGTTTGAACCCAGGACTTTGAACTTGCTAGGCTACTGCTGAGCCAAGTCTCCAGCCCTCTGGCTCTGTCTTTACCTGGTGGATGTAGCAAAACAAACCTTTGGAACTCCTTTGATAAGGATATTAATTCTGTACACTAGAGTGGCACCCTCATTATCTAATCACAACCCATATGTTTTCCCCTCCCCAATACCCTAAAACCTGTAGGTTCTGATTTTTGTAGACCACGCTTGGGAGGGGGAGGATACAAACATTCAGACTATAGCAGGTTCTCAACTCCAATACTTCTTGCTTGTTTCTGTTGCTAATTTCAGCTAGTCTTGGTTAGTTAGATTGTGGTGATCCTCTTCTTCCTGAACCTGTTTAACCAGATCAATATTAGACGATTTATGATTGAGTTTGGTGGGTGGTCAGCACAGATGCTTTGGTATTAGGAAAGAGATCTTCCTTTTTTCCCTTCATGGCAGGTTTAGCCTCAGATCATAAGTGGTTAATTTGATTTCCCTTTGTAAGTCCAGAAGAATTTTTACAGAAATCATTGCATGAACCAAGACTAATTCATTCCATATTTTTTAAAAAGTGGTTCAAAAGTTATTCCTTGTTTTTCTTGTTGCCATCTGCCCCCTGCAAATGTCATTGCATGTTATTTCTTCTTCTTTAAGAGGCAAGGTAAGAATGAGGGTAACTCAATCCTTGACAGCAGTTCAAGTTTTGTCTTTGTTTTCTAAGGAGACTTCAGAGACAAGTCTATGCAAATCAAGTTTTATATATTGAACAATATGAACTTTGATGGATTAACTGTAAATATCCATTGCCAATCTTGGTGTCTCCTTGTATGACAGGAAATTGAAGGTCACCTTCCAAGGTCACCTCCAAGTAGTTGCATACACTCACATTTTTTTCATTTGCCTTTCTCTTGAGTCCTGCCAGGACCAAGTTAAAAGTGAATGAATGCCAAGTTCAGAAATAGGTAACTCTTCGGGTCTTTTTCTGTTTGTCAGTCTCAGATTGCCTATTACTTCTCAGTGAAATTAGAAAGAAAATCTGTTTCTATTAGTATAGATAGTTGCGTTTATTATGCATTGACTATGGGTTGTCTGTGTTTTTTGTTTAAGTCCTACTTGGATGTTTCAGAGCCATCTATTTTCTTTTATCTTCGTCTTCATCTTCTTTTTTTTTTTTTTAACTCTCCAAAGTCTTTTCATCTATGCTGTGGTCAAGACTCACAAAAGCTGTTTTGATTAGATTTCACTCATTCATTGATATGTCACAGTAGCAGGACATGGCTTCATATTTTAAGAATACTTTAAAGCTGGGCACTGGTCACACATACAATTGTAGCTACTCAGGAGGCTGAGATCTGAGGATTGCAATTTGAAGGTAGATTTGGCAGGAAAGTCTTTCTCTAAATAACTACCAAAAAGCTGGAAGTAAAGCTGTGGTTTAAGTGGTAAAGTGCTGGGTTTTAGCACAAAACCTCTAGGACAGCGCCTAGGCCCTGATTTCAAGCCTCAGTACTGGCACAAATTAAAAATAATTAGAGAACTAATGAGGTAATAGAGTTGTTTCATTTCTCTTAGTTTCCATCTGTTCATACACCTGCATTTGCCATTAATTACTATTCCTGTGGTGAGCTCTCTCTTTGTCTGTTTTACAAGATTTTTAAAATGATCTTGGAAGGAAAGCTGATATGGAGGCACATATCTGCATTAGAATAGGTACTGCTTTTATCTTGATAGTTCAGAGCTATCTTTAAGACTCAGAGCTATTTGAGACTCTTTTTAGGGGCATTCTTTTCATCTTCTCCTGCAGTGTTTGCTTATTCTATATAACCACTTTGGTCACATCATTTTTGTTTTCTATCAAGAAATACTTGAATACTATTTGTGACTCCTACTTTGTTTCAGAAGTAGGAAAATTGCTTGTTTGATATTTCTTTTTAGTAATAGGCACTTGGGTCAAACCAGTGCAAATCAATTTGCAAGTGTCTGGTAATCCGTATAGTATTAAAAAAAGCATTTATTTATGGAAGACATTTTAAAGTTTTCACCTGGTGCTTTTATTTTAGGTAAACCTTTAGTTGAAGTATAGCATACATACAGAAAACTGTACAAAGCATAAATGTATAGCTTAATGAACTTTCATAACATAAATGTTTCTATGTGGCCAATATCCAGATTAAGTAATAGAAGGTTTGTCACTAACTCTTCAGAATCCCTGGACCCCTATCTATTCCAAATGGACAGTTTCTCACCTGGCTTATTATGCCATCAGATGAAATTTGCTTGTTTTTGTAATTTGTATGAGTTGAATAATTCAGACTTTGAGTCAGTAGATTCATTCTTGTTTTGTTGTATAATAGTTTTTTGATGTATAATAGTAGTTTTTTCATTTCCATTGCTGTTTGAATTCCATTGAATCTGCCAAATGTTATCCAGTTTAATAGTGGTAAGCAGGTGGGTTTCTCTCATCTTGGACTGTTTCTGATTAGTGCTGCTGTGAGGATTCATGTATGTAGCATTTGGTGAATATATATGTGAATTTTTATTGGATGTAAAGTCTGGATTACAAGTTGATAAATGATTAACTTTGATTCTCCCACCTGTTGTGTCAGTTTACATTTCCTTCAGCAATCCATATCTGTTATTTCTCATTTTAGCCATTCTGGTTAGTGTTTGGTGGTGTCTTGTTATTTTAAAATCCCATGACCTTGATTGGTAAAGAAGTCAGTCATCTTTCTATAGGTATTTCAGGTATGTGTCCACTTTGATCTTAGTTATGTTTTTAGCTATTTAAATCATAGCTCACATTAGAAAAGCAAGCAAAAATTAAACAACTTACAGGAAAGATTTATCAACATTTATTAAATTGTGATATGAACTTCTAGGCCAAGTAGCAAATCTTCAGATCTTTGTTTTACTATTATTAGATTTAAAAACACGCGCAAATTATAAATACAATCTTTTTTTTTATGGTCCTCTGTTCTACTTCTTGAGCCATGTGCCTAGCACTTTTGTATTTTGTTTCTAAGATAATCTTGTTGTTTACTTTACCTGAGTTGATATAATTTATACTTTAGTCTTCCTCTCTCTACTTCCCAAGTATTGGTATGTACCACCACTACTGGTTCTTCAGTCTTTCTAATTGAGGGGCTATAAGGTGAAGAATATAGTCTCGATTTTCAAGAAGTACATATATAAGCTGGGTGCTGGTAGCTCCCAGGATGACAGTGACGACAGCTAACACCTAGATGTATTATTGAAAACTTTGAAAATGTGCCCTACTTACTTTGAGGAAGAAGAGGTGAGCCCTGTGAAAGGAACACTGGAACATTTCAGAATATTTGAAATGCCTTTGAACTTCACTGGCAAATTTCTTTGTAAGTGAAAGGTGGAAAGAATAAGCTTTTCCCAAAGTTTTGTGCATTTGAGGGATAGCAAGTAGCTCTCAGTGGCTGGATCATAGGAGATTCAGGGTGATATAGAGGAAGAAAGTTTAAAAGAGAGTAGAATCAATTTTCTTAATATTCAAAGAAAGCCTATTTTAAAACGAACAAAACCTCATTAGAAAAAGCAAATTAAAACAATAAATATACTTTTATTTTTTTGGTCAGTCGTGGGGCTTGAACTCTGGGCCTGAGGTGCTGTCCCTCAGCTCTTCAGCTCAAGGCGAGCGCTCTACCACTTGAGCTACAGAGCCACTTCCAGTTTTTTGAGTGGTTTATTGGAGGTAAGAGTTTCATGGACTTTCCTGCCCAGGCTGGCTTTGAACTGTGATCCTCAGATCTCACCCTCCTGAGTAGCTAGGATTACAGGTGTGAGCCACTGGTGCCTGGCAAGATATTTTTTTTTTAAACTGAGAAAAATGTTGGCTGAGATTTAGCAGCCTTTGTTAAGATATCATATTGACAAGTATGTGGGGAAATGGTCTCCATTTATGGCTGGCAATAAAGTGAATTTAAATTGCTGCATCACTCTGTGGTAGGTGATCTGGCAAACTTTTTCAGAATTGAAAATGTGCATACTTTTTCTCACCCAGCAGTGCTTCCTGTTGGAAATGTATCTTGTTAGAAGTGAACTTAATACAAACAAAGAGCTACAATAGTAAATGATTGGAAATAACCTAAATGTGGAAGAATGTTTAATTATGGTATATCTATTCAGTGGCTTCCTGCAGTCAGTAGATTTGGTGGAAATTCCTCTATATTGGTACACTATTATAGAACAGCCTCCAAGATATATTGTTGAGTTTTAAATATATACCAACATATTGTATGATAGTAGGTATTTAAAAATTTGCGGGACATTTTATCTGAAAAAACAAAAAGGTGAAATGGATGATATTGTTTCCTGAGAGAAGTAGGTGTCTGGAGGCCAGAGAGACTTTTTGCTGTGCGCCCTTTTGCAACTTGAGGATTGTGTATTACCTACTCAAAATAGTGGAATTATCCCTCTGATCCCTCATCCCTCAAATTGAATGATATCATGGAAGATTTTGAATTGTAGTCAATCAGTTGTGTTTTTAGGTCTTACAAAGTTTATTCAATTGTATTCCCTTCTTTAATCCTACAGTAACAAAGTGAGGAAGCAGTTTTGTTTATATGTTTATATTAGTTATATGCTTATATTAGTTATACATGGGGTTACATCTCCATTCATGTTGGCAGTATATTCCAAGCAATCTCATACTCTATCATGTTTCCTGACCATCCCCACAAAATTACTCCAAACCAGTTTCTCTGTTCTATTTTCATAGTTACAAATAATTTATTTGGGTAGTCTTCAATCTCCTTTATCCTCCTGCCAGCCCAGCTCCCTTCTGCTAGACCTCACTCACTGACAGAGTACCCCTCTCCCCAACTGATCATCAGCTTTGGTTGAATAGGAAGCAATTTTTATTTGCTTCATAGATGAGAAAGCTGATACAGGATTTTAAGCAATTTGTACAAAATCATTCAATGACATTCAGTTGTAGAGTGTTTTAATGCAGAGTGACCACATAGCAAATAGTAGTTGCAACCTAGTGATTTGAGAAGCAGCGTTCATTACCAATTTTTACCTTGATCTATAGCTGTGTTTCTTGTTATACCAGATCTGGTCTTGGCTCTTTAACCTAGATTAGAATTGATTTCAAAATCATTAGCCCTTGGTGACAAATTTAGAATTCATTAATAAAAAAGAGGTTGAAGGCTTGATAATTTGCTGCTTAATGCAACTTTTGGATTAGAGGCTTTGTTTAGAATTATGTATAATCCTCTTTTTTATTGGTAGAAAGGCAATTGGGTTTCTTTCTAAACCTTAGACCGATGATGATGAGTTTTGTCCTTTTTTTGTTTCCTGTTTCTATCATGTCTCAGCTAAAGACAATAAGAATGAATTAATGTGACTTCAGTAGCTTTGGACACCTTTTAAAATATTAAGTCCACTTTTAGCAGAAGCAATGAGCCTACTCATGTATAGTGATTATTATTTTCCAGAATATTTTAAATAGCAGTTCTTCCTGGTTGGTCTTATTTGAACTTGACAGCACTGAGGCAGATAGAAAATATAACTTAATCCAGTTATACTGATGAGTAGTTTAACTGGAATACAACACAAGCAGTACAACTACTGAATTGTGGGTTTGAAAATGGTATGCCCAAGATCTTTCCACTTTAACTGGTGGAGCCAGACTGTGTGTTCAGGAACTTGCAAATTAACAGAATAAAGAAACTATTTCAAAAAGGATTTTCCAACACATCAAAGGAGCTCCATAGAAAAAAAGAAATGGATGAAGGATAAAAGAATCACAAGAGGAAAAAAACAAAAACAAAGACTTTTCCCCATAAAGAAACAAACAGTATTGTTTTAGGAGAAAATAAACTTAACTTTCTAAAATGGAATTGCACAAGTAACAGGAAAACAGATGGGAAAATCCATAGTGTCTTAAAAGACTGTATTCCCAAGGAAGATTGTAAAGAATCCAAAAGTGTGAAGTCTAGAAATGTGACCAGCTTTATAAACAGAATTCCTCTTTTGCAAAAAATATGTTCTGAGTATGCACAAAAGAAAGGAAGGTCAAGATAGGACAGTTACAAGAAGATTCAAGAAAAGTATCAGAAATTGTAGTGTTTTTCTCTTCAGTTCTTTCTAGTCAGAAATATATGGGATGAACAGGTAGGAAATAAAGTGAGAGTAGAGAAAATGAATGAAGGATAATTTTTTAATGTTAGCAGTGTTCTAGCCAGAGTGGTTTGCTTGTTCAGTGAAGAGAACAGTTCTGTCTAATATGTCTCGTGCAGATGTGGATGTGTTTAAGAACAGAAAAGGGTTTAGCTGGGAGCAAGTTAGTGCCCTTGGGGCAAAGCCAAGGATCCCTTGGACCAGTTTGGCAATATTTCAATCTCAGATGGAAGCTTTCATGACCAGGTGGGTGACGTGACTAAGTGGGTGGTAGATGTTGGGTGTGGGTCACTGTTATCCTGGGAGAAGTCAGTGAGTATTTTTCATGGAGACTGATCCAGGCTTTGTGGAAATAGACATTTTAATTAGTGAACCGGAATATGAAGTAGGAATTATACTGTTATGGCGTGCAGATGGTACAAGCAGTTGGTATGTTGGAGATAGTTGGGAAACAGTGTGATCTCATGGCTATAAATGTAGTGTTTTCTCCATAGGATCAAGAACTAGTTTTGGTGAAAACTAGTGACTAATCTGCATATTAGTCGGTTTGCTGAAGGAGCTTAATGATGGTGTGCTTTAATGAACATTTATTCTGTAGATATTTACTGCATGTCTACTATTGTATCAAACACGTAGAGGGTCCTGGGAATATAGCAATGAGCTAAGTCTCTACTCCTGTGGATTTCACATCATAAATAAATACAGGAGTGTGTAAGTGCTAGTAAGTGCTATGGCTAATTTAAAGCAGTGGTAAGAAGGTTAGAAGGTACAAAGGTCCCAAAGTTGCCATTTGATTTTATTTAGAATGGTCAAAGGCCTCTCCATAAGGTAACATTTGAGAAGAGATCTGAAAAGGAAGAGAGGAATAACACCTCTGGGGAAAGAATTCCCCAGGTAGAGGAAACAGGAAGTGTAAAGGCCCCAAGGCCACCCCTAAAGCTTGTCCTCTACCGACCAGCTAGGGAGAGTCCCAAGAATGGAAACTAGGAGGCCAGAAACTCCATCTGTCTTTCTACCACTCTTATCTTTCTCAATACTTTCTTTGTAGCAGAAATGGCTTAGGTTAACTGGATCTCTGTGATGTGTGTATATGAATTCAGATCGTACATATGATTCTTGGAATAAGACTATAAAATCTTCATTATTATACAGAACTTCTAAAGCTATTTTGGTTTGATAACATACTTTGAAACTGAAAAACTTTGACATCTTCATGGAGAAAGGATTATAAGTAACTTTTTTGATGTAGAGAATAAGTAATAACTTTACATCTTAAATGTATTTTAATGTACAGCAATAATAGTGACAATCCAGACTGTTTGACCACATACATTTTCAGTGCTTGTTAACACAAATGGAAGACATTGGGGTTCTGACATTGTTTTGGCTTGAGTGCCTGACTGTACATGTGAGTATTACTGACTTTTGTTGTCCACATGAAAAAATGTAGTTTGGTGATAAAATCGAGAATGGAACGCCAGAAAGGAAGGAGAAAAGCTTCATGTGTTACCCATGTGGACTGCATGTTTCCTAAGTTCAGTATCTGAGGAAGAATCTCAGGCTGATTTTCACTGTTGTCTGTGATGCTTGTGAATTTCTTCATGAGCTGTTTGCCTCCCATTTTGTAGCAGGAGCTGTCCTGCTGCATCCTTCTAGGTCATGTCACTCAACATTTAATGAAATGCCAGGTGGCACTGACTATTTTTTAAAATGGAGTCTTACTTGTGCCTTAGTCTAAACTTACTATTAGAGTTTTATTTTCTTTCACTCCATTCATTTCCACAACATGTATTAAGCACCTAGTATGAATAGGTATTGAGTATAAATGTGTAACTTATATTTAAAGTGATCTTTCAGGCCTACGGGTATAGTAGCCCTGTGGTAAAGCAAGCAAAACAGCAGTATGTGTGAGGCCCTGAATTAACCCCCCCAGCATCCCTTACCCAAATATAAATAAATAAAAGGAGCTTCCTTCCTTGTCTATGAACTGCTTAATTAGTGATACAAATCTACTGCTTCCTAATGTGCTTAATTCTTTTTCTGATATCTACTTGGTTTTCACACTGAGAGTCATCACAAGTACTCAATCAATAAATGCTTAAGAGAAAAATTGGAAGTCTAGTTAAAATTCAGCAAATATACAGTACTTAAATAGACATTTAAGCCTACCTTCTGAGCAACTTTTCCCACAGGGATAGGAAATGAAAATCTTTTGGTATAATTTTCTCTGAAAGAAACCCTAGGAGAGAGTTTCTTGGTTTGGCAAGATGTGACTGGCTTCTTGGCAGAGTTGACAAGTGGTTGGACATCAAGGATCGAGGTGTCAATGGTTGTCAGAGCAATCAAGAGTGATGAAGCCAAACAACTGGGTGGTGGTCCAAGTGGTAGGCAAGTTCCTGAGGTTAGTCGCAGTAACCTCCCCACCAAGAAAAACAAAACCCCCAAGGGGTTGGACAGTGTTTTTCCTAGCCTCTTACCTGCACCAAATAATAGTCTTGCTGAACACAATTTTGGGTATCATCCTAGCTCTGTGTAGTTCAAATGCCTCCTCACCGCTGTATTCTGACACTTTACTCATGTATAAGCTCCTTCAAAGATACAAAGAATAGCACCAGGGGTAGTCTTTCCACCATCTTGCCTGTCCTGCCTCTTGGTTATTTGGTAGCACAATCCAGTTCATAGTATCCCTAAGTAGTGTTCCCATTATCAGCAGTAAAGCTCTCTACATTCTCATTTATGCTTGAGTAAAATCATTCCTATTGATGTTTAAAACAGAAATGAAAACATTTGAGGTCTCACTAGAGGTATTTATTCATTGAAGCTGAAATATGTGCCATGGGTGTTCTGATTCTGGAGAGCTTTTGTAGTAGGATTGTATCTTAAGGTGTTTGCCTTTGTTTATTTGTATTTGTTTAGACTGAAATTAATTTAAAAAAGTTTTCTTGTAAACCCCGGGGATCCTTAATAGAGTTTTCTTCCTTGAGATGCTTTTTGTCAGCCTTTACCTGACTGAAGAAAATTTAAAAAGTATTGTTTGTTTTATTTAAGACCAAGCTTTCATCTTTTACCAATGAACTGGGGAAATTGGAGAAGACAATATAAGCCTATATATGTTCACAATAATAAGGTTTAAATCATAAATGTTAGTAGTTTGGCTTTTGTAAACCAAATTTCTTGCCCTGATTTCTTGCCCTGATTTCTTGCCCCTACTTTTAACATTCATAGCCATGGATTTAGATGTATATATTTAATGGATTTAGATGTATATATTTAATAATAATCATCTCTTGGTTTGCTTTTATTTTGCATTTTCCTCTCTTTTGGGTGGAAGGGGTGACATTAAATATCAGTTTTTTAGGCATAAATGAAAAAGTGATTTTGTCTTTTTTACTTGAACAAGAAGTTGCTTTTATTTGAAGGCATTTCTTTGTTGTTAATAAACTTGATTAAAAAAAACCTCTGACCACCTAGAAACCCACTGAGAAAGATATTAAAACTTAAAGAAAAGATAATACCATAGTGTGGTTATTGTTGATGTGTGTGTGTGTGTACGCGTGTGTGCATGCATGTGCATGCGTGCGTGTGTGTGTGTGTGCGCGCGCGTGTGCGCGCACGCACGGATGCCAGTACTGAGGCTTGAACTCGGGGTCTTGCACTCTTGGGTGACTTTTTTGCTGGTGTTCTACCCCTTGAACCACTCTTCCACTTCTAGGTTAGATGGAGCTAAAAATCTGACTAGGCTTCACATCTTAATTACAGGCATGAGCGACCACAGCTTACTATAAGATTTTGATGGATTTCTTTCATAATCTATTTTTATAATTCAAGATAACATCATTTCTTTCTCCTCACATTCTGCCTCCTGATGCACAGGTGTCAGAACTTATAGTGAGCAAATAATAATTGTAGGGGGTTGATATGATTTCATACAGGTGCAAGTTTAATCCATTAATGAAGATTTAGCTGAGCTGGGACTATATGGCTAAGTGATAGAGTGCTTGCTTTAACATTCACAAGTCTTTGGATTCAATATCCAGAAGTATGTGTGAGGGGATAGAGATTGAAGGCTTAGTTTTATATAAATATGAAACTTAAAAATGTTTTGTTTGTTGGTCATGGGGCTTGAACTCTGGGCTTTGATGCTGTCTCTGAGCTCTTCAGTTCAAGTTGCATGCTCTACCACTTGAACCACAGCACCACTTCCTGTTTTCTAGTGGTTTATTGGAGATAAGAGTCTCACGCACTTTCCTGCCTAGGCTGGCTTTGAATCGCAATCCTCAGATCTCAGCCGCCTGAGTAACTAGGATTATAGGTGTGAGCCATTGGTGCCTGGCTTCAAAATGTTTTTTGACTTAAGCTCAATTTTGTAATGAGCTTTAGCTGTTGTACACTGACTTTAAATTGTGCTATATGGTGACTTGAGTTTTTCAAATTCCACAACTTTAATTCTGAAGACTTTCAGAAAGAAGAAAAAAAAGACAAACACATTACAAGTCAAGTTTTTAAGACTTATTTTTGATGTGCTCTTTTTTTCCCTTTTACTGTTATCTTCTTCGGCCAACAAGCTTTGTATGAGTTCTGTGCTAAACTACATTGTTTCTGCTTTTTCCCTTTTGTGAGCTTTGATGAATAACTTTTTTTACATGTCTATCTTAGATTTCAAGTTATAAGTAGTTAGAAGGTCTCCCGTGAGTATTGATATAGGCATGCTGGCTTATCTCTGTGTGTGTATATGTATATATGTGTCAGGGTGGGTGGATATCTGTTACTGGAGCATTCATTGCATATTAATTTTTTTCTGATAAATGTATTATAGTAGTGTCTCCTAGTAACTTTTAAGCTGGTACTGTGCTGTTACAGAGTACATTTTATTACCTGACTTGGGAACCTAATCATTTTATGAAAGAATTTCTGTGGAGAAAAACATTTCAAATTCCAGGCAGTTGATTTACAAACACACTTGTGACTCAGAAAGCACTGCTAACTTGGAGACTAATTGAATACTTCTCTAAGACCCAAGCTTTGTTTTGATTCCCCAGAGTTTGCCCTAATATGGTTCCTATGAAAGCAGTGCCTGAAGCAAGGATTTGCATAAAGGCAGTTTATTTGGAAGATGATCCCAGGAAGCAGGGGTGGGGAGCAGGGAGAGAGTCTGGGAATGAAGAAAAGTCTGTAGCACAGAGTGTTGTGAAGATGGATGCTCTAGGCAATGTGATGCTGCCCATAGACTTCTTTCAAAAGTTAGGAGCTAGAGCATTTATGGTTACCCTATAAACCCTAGTGGAGGTTGCATCTGGGTCATTGATGATGCCACCTGTCCAGACTACACTTGTTTTTTATCTAAGTGGAAACCTTGCTTCAGAGAAAGCCATGGAAAAAAGAAATAAACCTTGCACACTGCCTGTGACAGAAGATTAGTCTGTTTGGAATTCTCTGCTATAACCATGGCTGAAATCAGAGCTGAGCTGAGAGAACAGGACAAGGGATGTCGAGTAATTGCACTCAACACCCAAAATGGATTTATTATGTACAGTTCAGCCAACTATTTCATTGAATCAAAGCCCATATTTATTGGAAGATATACCATTAATTTATGTACCATTAAGGGAAAATGTATCACTAAGTAATTAAAATAGGCTGCCAAGTAAACCATGGTGCTCATTAATTGTAAGTCATGCCCAGTACTGGGGATAGGAAAGTATGAGAAAAAGCATCACCTAGCCAGACCCTGGTAGCTCATGCCTGTAATCCTAGCTACTCAGGAGGGTGAGATTTGAGGACCATGGTTTGAAGCCAGCCCAGCAGGAAAGTCCATGAGACTGATTTCTAATTAACCAGCATAAAACAGGAAGTGGTAGAGTGCTAACCTTGAGCAAAACAGCTCAGGGACACAGTACCCAGGTCCTGAGTTCAAGCTCCGCCCCCCCCTAAAGCCCTCCATATCCTAGAATTAATGAAACACTATGTACAATAAGTATATATCCTCCTAGAAAGACACCTGCGATACATTGTTAAGTGAAAACTGTTAAGTAAATACATTGTTACACTGTCATAGGATGGGGTGAAGGTTTGTGAAATTTCCTTCTAAAAATAGGGACTCTTCACTTAGAGTCTTTGACTAGATCTCAGAATAACTTTCCCGATACCATCATGATAAGAAAACTTGGTAGAGCTTTATCAAGTAAGCAAGCAGACAAGTAGACAAAAAGGAGACAGCTAAGCAGCTGAGGCACAGTCCAACAGACATGTGGGTGCTCAAAGGATGAGACTCAGAGCTCTTTGACAGTTGGGGTATTTATTTACATGATAAAGTGGGTGATTCTGACTTAAAGTAATGGAACAATAGGTGTTTATCTTTACTCTTAATCTCTCTTGGTGTTACAGTTTTAGGACTTGAGCCCAAGGTCTCTAAGAGGGACTAGTACTTTAAACATATGATCATTATGTTTGGCTCTCCCTTTTAGGAAAGAATGCATCCTGTCACATACACACACACACACACACACACACATATGTATATATATATATATATACATATACATATATATATATATATTTTTTTTTTTTTTGGTTGCTTGTGGGGGCTGAACTCTGGACCTGGGCACTGTCCCTCAGCAATTCAACGCAAGACTAGTGCCCTACCACTTGAGCCACAGCTCCACTTCTGGATTTT
The DNA here is from genome assembly GCF_000151885.1 of Dipodomys ordii. Taxonomy (NCBI): domain Eukaryota; kingdom Metazoa; phylum Chordata; class Mammalia; order Rodentia; family Heteromyidae; genus Dipodomys; species Dipodomys ordii. The sequence continues at coordinate 9,202,025 of NW_012267292.1, forward strand.
TTCTGCTTATGTGGTGTTGAGGAATCGAACCCAGGGCCTCATGCATGCAAGGCAAGCACTCTACCACTGAGTCACCTTCCTAGCCCCTGTGATATATATACATATATATATTTTTTGGTTGGTCCTGGGGCTTGAATTCTGGGCCTGGGCGCTGTCCCTCAGCTCTTCAGCTCAAGGCGAGCGCTCTACCACTTGAGCTACAGCGCCACTTCCGGTTTTCTGGTGGTTTATTG
>NW_012267292.1:9202307-9209131 GCF_000151885.1 Dipodomys ordii
AACTCTGGGCCTGGGCGCTGAGCGCTCTACCACTTGAGCTACAGCGCCACTTCCGGTTTTCTGGTGGTTTATTGGAGATAGGAGTCTCATGGTCTCTCCTGCCCGGGCTGTCTTTGAACTGCGATCCTCAGATCTCAGCCTCCTGAGTAGCTAGGATTACAGGCGTGAGCCACCAGCGGGGGCTCCTGTCATATATTTTTTAAAAGGGTATTTATCCTTGAGATAAAGAATGCCTCTAGCTACATTTGTTTATCCTTTGAGATAAGCACTTTGTGCAAGGAGGAGCCATTTTTTTCAAGTATTTGTTTCACCAGGATATATCTTTTTTTTTTTATTTATGCTTTCTCAGTTTTTAGAGCACACTAATTGTTTGTGGCCAACAGGCAAGGTTAGTTCTTTTTTTTCATTTAAATTTTATTGTAATGGTGATGTGTACAAAGGGGTTACAGTTACATAGTAAGGTAATGAGTACATTTCTTTTTGAACAGTGTTGAACAGTGTTTTCTCCCCCTTCAGTCCTCACTCCCCTCCCCCTGCAACTTGTAAAGTTCATTTTCAACAGAGTGTCTAGTGAGTATCATGGTTGAATTGGTTCATCCTTTGTCCCATGATATCTGTGATTCCCCTTCCCTTCACCAAATCAGTTAAACTTACAAGACAAAGGGTACAGAAATCACAAAAAGTGACAGCAGGGAATAAACCAAAGGGAAAAAAAAGGAAAGAGAAAGGAAATACCTGCAAACAGTACAATTAAAAAAACCTCTCCTTTCCATTTCTTGAAGTTCATGTCGATCAGCATCATTTTCCATGGTCATATGCTCATAGCTATTGAGCCATTGTGATCCACTCCTAAGACTATCCTATGTTGTACTCTTGTAGGATGCTTAGAGTGTTGTTTAATTAATCATGTTCAAGTATAATTATTTGTCCTTTGTTAATCCACTGGATTAACTTTACCTTGTGCACTGATACTGCAGCTTCTGAAGGAATGCAAGGGTTAAAACAAAGAAGATAGTATTTATATGTTTTTAAATACACTGTAAATTCCTGGCTGCCTTTTGCCATAACTTATTTTCCCTATTCTATCCTACCTCAACATAACATGTGGCAAGTGCCAAACAAGAGTACAGGCAGAAAAAAATACCCACAAATAAAACCCTACTGTGAAACATGATCCCATTAATACAAGGAAATAGATGGACAATTCTAAGTAGATTTACACAAATTATATTGATTGAGATGTCAGTCTCAAACTTTTTAACTAGATTGGTCTTGACCTGAAGTCTTCCTCATCTCTACCTTCTAGTATCTAGGATTTCTGGTTATGAGCTACCATACCAGGCCTTTTCTGAACTCTTGTTCCCCCAAATTATGAGCTAAATAAAATAGTTGTATAAAGTCCTAAGTTTTGGGGTATTTTGTGATTTAGCAATAACAATCAGAAAAAAGTACTAAGAAGTAAAAATATAATTAGCAGTATTACACATCTCCCTAAATTTTTTTCTATTCCCTTTGAACAGAACCTAGACATAATTTGCACCTCTTGTGAACAATGAACATCTTATGTTGTGATTGATGTAGTTATGTTCTCAAGATATAAAATGGATTGTAGAAGAGATTCTAGACAGTTCAGCATATCAAAGTTTTAGTCATACTTCAAGTTTTTCTTTTCCCTTGCTTGCATTTCACAGTATCTGAGCTTGTCACTTTCAATATGTTAGATCATGTTCAAAATCATTGTATTCTAATTCAGGTATTACAGCTCATGCAGAATGAGTGCTTACTTGGTGTCTGACATTATTTAAAGTGCTAGATGAGATGCCGAGCTTCAAGAAAGCAGCAATATTTTTGTTACTGATGTGTCCCCAGTTCAGTGAATAATGCCTGGTGTTTGCTAAGACTGCAGAGTGAGTAGATGTGGGATGCTTGTGTAAGGTGGTCAGAGCACACCTTGTAAATAGACTATACCCTTAGAAGAGCAAAGAAGATGGAAAAAGAGCTGGAGGCTATGTTGTGGAGAATGAGTGAATTAGAAGGGGCATTTATCTTGCAAAATGAAGAGCTGCTTAAAGAAACCAACAATACAAGTTTTGAAGCAAAATGCTTTCTTCTTGATTTGTCTCTTTAGTAAGAAGTAACCAAGAGTAATCAAGTCTTAGATGGACTTTATCATCACATAGCCTGGAAGGGTAGTTTTGGACTTGCTTAAAAACAGGGGAAAAACCCAATCTTGGAATTCATCTGGAAAAAAACTCAGATGTTTATCACTTTGAACAAAAATCATTGCTTCATGCTAGACGCTTGTGGCTCAGGCCTGTAATTCTAGCTAGTCAGGAGGCTGAGATCTAAGGATCACAGTTCAAAGCAGGAAAGTCTGTGAAACTTATCTCCAATTAATAAGCTAAAAGCTGGAACTGGAGCTGTGGCTCAAGTGGTGGAGTAACAGCCTTGAGCAAAAATGCTAAGGGAGAATACACACCAATGAGTCAAGCCCCAGTACTTGCACATACACACAAAAGACGTTGTTGAGTGTTGTGTGGCTTCTAAAATACTTTTTGACAGCCAAGTTACTGGTGTAGGTTATTTACTCATTTATAATGTCAGTTTTGAGGAGAACAAGAAGAGATGGAGAAATTACACACTTTACTACATGAGAAAAAGATAAACATCATTTGTAGTCTCTTGACAAATTTTACAGATCTTGCTACCTTTTAATGAACCAAAATATCACATCTTAGGACACAAAGAATCATGCTATTTCTCTGTCAGGGTCACTTTTAACCAATTGTTTTCTCCTTAATAAAATTCTGTTCTTAAATTATCCTTGACTTGGGGTTGGCAAGTGTTTAATTTCTTTGTTGATTTCCTTTGCTTATTAAGGGCAGTCTAGTCTCCTATCTATACTGGGAACACTGGTTCATTAAAGGACTTGTAGTTCAATTGTTGCTGTCTCCCATAGTTTGTATTTAGTTTGAAAACAAGGTAAAATTTACACAGTGATTTCTCTGAGGGAGACTATATCATAAATGGTAAGGAAGATTCACGATGGACTAACCAAACCTACATTGTTGGTAATATTCTGGGTAGTGACATTTTCACCATTCAGTCTGGACTGGCTGCCTTCCTAGTGAAGATATAATCAATACCAGGGACCACAAAAGGTTTTCTTCAAGTTCCATTTCCCTTTTATTAAATTTGACATGCCTGATTTGTTTCAAAATTTAATCTGTTTCATAGCATGACTGTAATGTTAGATGGGTTTCCTTGGTGATAGATACAGATAGAGAGTTAATATTGCTCTGATCTTATATAGTTTAAGAGAATTATTCTTAGAAAGATACACTGTTATTTAGGTTAAAATATCCCATTAAAGTAAATACAAATGCAGGATGCCAGTGGCTCATGCCTATAAGCCTAGCAACTCAGGAGGCTGAGATCTGAGCATCATGGCTTGAAGTCAGCTAGAACAAGAAATTCCATGAGTCTCTTATCACCAATTAACCACCAAAAAGCCAGAAGTAGAACTGGCTCAAATGGTAGAGTGCTAACCTTGAGTGAAAAGCTAAGAGACAGCGCCCAGGCCCTGAGTTCAAGCCACACTGGCACAAAAACAACCAACCAAGCATCAAAACCCCCACAAACTATGCAGGTAAGATTTGAGGTGATGCATTTCTGGTTGTGAATGTGGTGCTTCTGAGATAGGGTTGGGAACAGTATGTTTTCTTTCACAGTTTCATTCTAAGCCTTTGCATTTGTCTTGATTTTATTTAGGCACAGAGCTAACTAGACAAGTTCTCTAAACTTTATTTACGGCCTCCAGAGCTACTGATGTCTTCCTCTTCAATGACATCACTAGCTCCCAAGCCATTGAACTGAGCTGTTCCATTCTAAATCCTCATTGTCTCTCCAGTGTCTCCTAGTGACACCCCAATCTGTCTATAACATTTGTTGCTATTGACTGTTAGGATGATTTTGTATGCAAGTAGGAGAAAACTCAAAGAGGCAGATGCATTGTACTTATAAACTGATTTGTTAAATAGTAAGTCCTTTGTACAACTACTTCATGATAATAAAAATATATTTTTTTTCAAAGAGGCTACATAAAAGAAATTGGGAAGTAGGCAGGACCAGAGTGGCTGGATTGTCTTGGCAGTGTCATTGAGGGTTCAGTTGATTTTTGTCTTTATTCCTTGCCCTCATTAGCACCTTAGCTTTTTTCTCCCCTATTTTCCCCAGGGTTGATTTAATCATAATTGCTGAAGCAATTATACAATTGCTAATCAATAACAATGAAGGGCATAGGTTCAGATTGTGGCATTGGTGAGATTACAGGCACAAGCCACAATCCCCAGCTACTGAGTCTGATTGCCATAATAAAACATAATATAAAACCAGAATAAGAATATTCATTCTGTAATCACAGAGTTACTTAAATTACAAAGTTTTGAGTATTCTAAATAAGGGAAACTGTATAAAATGAAAATTCAATATTTCTATTAATGAGAATATCATTTGGATCAACTTGGGCAGTAAGTCTGCTAGCTTTAAGATATTTCATATCCTATAGCACCACACACCTGGAGTTCTACTTCCAGGTAAGTAAAATTATCATATGTATTCAGAGATATGTCTGTTTTGTTCCCTGTTGTATTGTTTGGTATATTGTTCCAAAAGAGTAGAGGCAACCTAAGTGCCCATAAACAGGATGAGTTATTTCCCAATACTTATGTGTCTTCCATTGATAAAATTTTAGAAAGCACCTAAAATAAACTAGATATAATGGGTATATATATCTTTGGTAATGTTGAATAAAAAAGTCAAATGTCAGATTATATACAGGCAATACCATTTGTATGGTTAAAAATTCAAATAAAATAAATTGATAGGCATCCTTCTCTATTGCAAATACTGCGGCTGCTCTTAGGGCCTCTTTAACTTTCATTGGTATATTGTCAAGAGCTCAATATTTAATCCTTTTCTTCCATTATTTTCATTTCCTTTGTATTTCCCACTGCGTGCGTATAGGACAGTGCAAGCTAACGTGTGTAGTATCCAAGACCTTTCCAGCATTATATCCCTTCATATTTTCCTGAACTTGTACCCAGCTCTTCTCCAGGAAGCCCAAGTTCTGCACCTACCATGCAGCCTGTGGTTGAAACGGCCCGCTTCACTCAAACTGTCTCCTTTAAGCTTAGCAGAAGCCCAAATAGAAGCTTTCAAGGCCCAGAGCCAGGATCTTCCTTTCTTCACCATCCTTCCACTTTTCCATTCTAGACTGAACTGGTTGTTTTTCCATATGTTCTAAGAACTTTATTTTTGGTGTAAGAACTTAGTTTGTTGTGCTGTAGTTTCAATCTTGTTAAGAACAGGACATTTGTTTTCTGCATCTTGAGGTCTTGGAGTATCCTTAGCCTGATCTCAGCATATAGTCAGTGTCCATTAAAAGTTGTATTGGAAGAAAAATTACAATGTTTCACTGTCTGTGCCTTCTTTGAGAATTGCTCCCATAATCCCACACAGAGCTTCACCAGGATGATGTTTTTGAGTTCATCCTTTGCTAGAACCAGTGGCCTGTTCATCACGATGAAATTGTCAGAGGTTTGTGGGATAGAGTAGGAGCCATTCAAGTTAATGTTCCATCCAGCAGAAATTTAAGAATCAATTAAGTGGTAAGGACAGAATATTTCTTCAAGACTATACAGAGTCCTTTTTTTCTTTGTATTTTCCTTTGAATTATTAAGGCAGCTCTTATTAATCTCAAAAATAGATACCAGAAAACATGAAATTTTTTTTTCAGAGGAAAAGTAAATACTGGTATTTGGGCAGATTTTTTTCCTTCCTCTGGGCAATAGAGATTCACTATATGAAAATGTGATCATTCTATAAATGTTGATTTGTAACTTTTAAAATAATTCAATGCAATAGGCCATCCAATAAAGCTTCATCATCATTTTCTTTATATTATTTATCTATCTGGGTGTGTGTGCATAAATGCATACATGTATATGATTGTATATACTGGGGCTTGAATTCAGGACCTTGAGCTCTCCCTTGTTTTTTTCCGCTCAAGGCTGATGCTTTGATCACTTGAGCCACTCCTCTACTTCCAGGTTTTGTGGTGATTAATTAGAAATAAGAATCTCATGGATTATTTCTGCTGGGGCTGGCTTTAAACTTTGGTCCTCAGATCTCAGTCACCTGATTATCTAGGATTAAAGGTATGAGCCACCTGTGCCCAGCTTCATCATTCTTTTTAAATTCGGGGAGGAATTGATCATCTGTATTGGATGAATCTGAAGTATACAACATAACTTCCACCCAGATCAAGATAGAGGACATTTAAATACTATAAAAGGCTCTTGTAGTTTTTTCATGGTGATTAGGCAGTTCTGTGTCTTGGTTGTGCTGCTAGCCACATAAATCTATACATAATACAATTTTATGGACTGTACACAGTACATATAAATACACATAGGCACAGATGAGGTAAAAACTTGAATTTCTAAGTTAGCTCTGTAGCTTTCTGTTATTTTACAGTCCACTTTATTGTGTCCAGCATTAATTTTCTATTTGGGGCTATAATTACATTATAACCACCATTGGTGATACTGGGTAGGGGGTATACTGTTTTGTTCTGAACTATTTTTTGCAACTTCTTGTGAAAGTGTAATTCTTTTTTTTTTGGGGGGGGTCTGGTTGTGGGGCCTGAACTCTGGGCCTGGGCGCTGTCTCTCAGCTGTTCAGCTCAAGGCTAGCACTCTACCTCTTGAGCCACAGCGCCACTTCCGGCTTTTTTCTTTTTGCTTATGTGGTGCTGAGGAATC
>NW_012267292.1:9212716-9219673 GCF_000151885.1 Dipodomys ordii
CCCCCCCAGGATTTGTGCCAGCAGGGCAAATGTCTGAGGCCTCTTTTATAAAGGCACTGATCACATACTTGGGGCCTTTCCTTCATGATCTAATCACTTTCCAAAGCCCATGTTCTGTTGCCAATCAAATTGATGATAAGGATTCAGCACATGAATTTGAGGGAAGATAGTTCACACCACATTCTGCCTCTTCCCCTTTCATTTACTCTAGCATATTCATGATTCCGGTTTGTGTTGGTGGTGCTTGCTCACTCTTTTGTTGAAATCCTTGACCACTAAAGGAGCACAGTACCAGGGCTGAGCAGGTAGCCTGCATTCAACTCCCACCAGTAGGGGCAGATGGTGTATCCTTGTCAAACCCCACGTGCTAAAGCTTTAAACTGAGGGAAATGTGCCTAACCTGATATGGTAGCATTAAGCATTAATTAGAATAGGGCCTGTCAAAATTGGTTGGTTGGAGAACCAACCATGGGCTAGAACTCAGCAATAAAGTCTTCTGGCTTGTTAGGAGATATTATATAAGTCATGTAGTCTAAATGTTTCATTTTATCAGTCACTAAGATGCTGAGAAGTTGTGCTTCCTGCCTAATGCCATGAGACTGAATGTAGAAGAGAAGACAAAAGCTCAGGTTTTCTATCCTTAGTCTTTCCATTTAGCTGCATATCTACCCCTCTTGTTCTTAGAGCTTCATTTGAGTTATTCTCAGTCAAGTTCATCAGAAAATACCTTTTCTGTATGTTGTCTCATATTTCATTTTCCTGTCCCCTCACAGAAACAAAACAAAATAGACGCTAAGGCTGGATATTCATGGCTCATGACTATAATCCTAGCCACTCAGGAGGCTGAGTTCGGAGGACTGAAGTTTGAAAAGTTTGAAGCCAGCCCAGGCAAGAAAGTTTGTGACACTATTATACCCTGTTAACTACCAAAAGAGCCAGAAGTGAAGGTATGGCTCAAGGGGTAGAAAGCTCTAGCCTTGAGTGAAAAAGCTCCGGGACAGTGCCCAGGCCCGGATTTCAAGTCCCAGGTCTGGCACAAAACAAACCAACAAAACCCCTAAACAACAGCAGCAAACAAAGGAGGTGTATTAATTTTCTGCTGCTGCTGTAGTAAATTAACCTAGTAGCATATACAGTTCTAGGGGCAGAGGCCTAAAATCTGCTGCCAGCAAGACTTACTTCCTTTGAGGATCTGGTGGAGAATCTACTCCTGACAATAAATTCATAAGAGGCTCCCGCATCCTTGGTCAATGGCTTTAATGGCTCCTTTTCCTCCTCTGTACCCATCATTACATGGCCTAAAAGCTGGTCTCCTTATAGTACTTTGTGATTGGATTGGGTCTACCTGGACAATTTAGAAGAATCTTCCCCTCTCCAGCACTTTGACCTAATAAATACCTCGGCAAGTTCCTTTTGCCATATAAGGTTACACTAGAGGTTCTGGGGATTAAGATGCAAACATGTTTGGTGCCATTATTCTGCCTACCATAGACAGACACTTGCTTTACAACCCAGAATTCCCAAATTGTCTCTTCTCACCTACAGTTTTCAGCTTCTTCAAATTGAACTATGTTTTTCAGTCTGTTCACATACATTTTTCTAGCCAAGCACTTTTCCTCCCTCTGTTCCCCATATGAATACCTGTTTTTAGAGCAGACCTATTGTAGAAATAAGAGGCTGTGAAACCACACACCCAAATGACTGTATAAATGTGTCAGCTTATTCTGATGAGAAGGTGATGATGGCTGGGGAATGGGTATCTGGGGGCATTCTGTCTTCCCACAGCTCATTTTCTGCCTCTGAACATGCACTTCCTGTGAGAATGTTAAGTAATTTTTGGAATTTAAGAAAGTCATCCTCACATTGTACCACATTTGAATTAGACATTTGCTGTGCAGAGCTTGCTTTTTTGGTTTTGGATATTGGTTATATTTGAAACATTGGCAGCAAAAATCTTACTGGTGAATTCAATCAGGAGGTATTCTTCATTTACACATAGGTCTCAAGGCAACTACAGTGTTTCCACCTGTAACCCCTATTACTCTGGAAAATAAAGGGAGCATGATGAGTTTGAGGCTAGCCTGGTTTGTATAGCAAGATCCTATCTCTAAATAATCAACCAATCATCAACCAGTCAATCAAACAAACCTAGACTCTCTCAGTTCTTAAAGGCTTCACATTAGGATTTGAAGCTGATGACTTGGGACTATGCAAAAACCTTATGAACATTTTTCAGAAAAGACTGGACTGTAAATTTCATTAGATTTTCAGTTATAATGACCAACTGAGTTGATGGCAGTTGGATTACTTTCCATTTTCCCCTTAGGTAAAAGGCCCTTGGAAGTGTTCTCCATTTATGTTTTTTTAAATATGTGCTCTTTTTTTAGCAGCAACTCAACTTCCCCATTCATATTGTAATAGACCTCCCACAGAAGCCCTTGTCTTCTCTGCTGACAGCAATAAAAGGTTTGTTCTGTTTCAGTTGGTGTATTGTGAGATATCTTTAGAACAAGATCTGGGAAACCTTTGTTAAGTATAATCTGAATCTTGGATAGGCAATATATAATTTGTTTATTTAGACAGGAATTGAAGATGGAAAGTATTGCCCCCCAACCCCACATCAACACCAGATGTGCTATTTGCATTTTTTTCTTTTAGTTCGTGTAACTTTGGAACCAAACAAAACTAATTTCCTTCAATGTGGTATTATGAATTTCCCTCATTTTCAACCACTGTTTACCCCTTCTTTTATCTCATTGTATCATGTGGGTGTGTGTGGGTGTGAGTGTATGTGTATACACATACTTTTACTAGGGCTTGAACTCAGGGCCTGATTACTGTCCTTAGTTTTTCCATTCAAAGCTGACAGTTTGCTGGGAAGGTGGCTCAGTGGTAGAGTGTTTGCCTTGCATGCATAAGGTCCTGGGTTTGATTCCTCAGCACCATATAAGCAGAAAAGGCTGGAAGTGGTCGCTGTGGCTCAAATGGTAGAGTGCTAGCCTTGAACTGAAGAGCTGAGGGACAGCGCCCAGGCCCAGAGATCAGGCCCCACCACCTACCAAAAAAAAAAAAAGTTGCATATTCAAAGCTGACAGTTTATTCTTTGAGCCACACTTCTGGCTTTTTCTAGTTAACTGAACAAGAGTTTCATGGGCTTGCCTGCCAGGGCTGGCTTTGAGCCTCCATCTTCAGATATCAGCCTCCTGAGTAGCTAGGATTACAGGCATAAGCCACCATTGCCTGGCACTAAACTCATATTACTCTATTTTTATGAAGTTCTAGAACAACTCAGAGTAACCAGCAGTAGTAGAAATCAAACGGGTGAGGATTAGAATTGGTTGCCAAGATCATGAGAAATTGTGGAGGTGAAGAAATGTTCCATCTATTGATTGGAATGGTAGTTAGGTGTATACAAGTGTTCCAAACTCTTCAGGTTGTACACTTAAATGGGTACATTGTATTAAAAAAGAGGTAGGATAGTCAGAAGCTAAGGCGTTGATACCACGTTATGGTTGGCATAATGCATAAAGTATTTAACTATGCCATTGAGTTTCCTCTGATCTCATTTTTTCCCTCTCAAAACTGTAGTCCTTTTGCCCCTGTTTCCCTGCCACTTGTTTAAGCAGACAGATGAACTAAATAAGCCAGTGTGCCATTGTGGAGATTGAACCATCTACTTATCCCCATTCCTATGAGCCATTTATGTCTGTGCCTCAGGATATTTTATCAACTTCAGCAGCAAGCATGTGAATTAAAACTTCAGTTATTAATTCTTCTTTAGTTACCGAGAATTTACTAGGAAAACTACATATGCAAATAAAGTAATGCCTGAGAAATGCCAAGTGCTTTTCTAGTCTCCAGAAGGAAGTTTAGAGGATTTGTAGACTGAGTGGGTTGAACCTATTGCCATATTCTGTACTTAAAAAAAAAAAAAGCCTAAAAATAAAAACGCTGGCATCACAGTTGGTGTTCTGAGTCATATTTTAAATCCTGTAAGCCTGCAGCTTAGAAAAATGCTATTCAGAAAACTCTAAACCACACATAAAATACATCTATATCTTGCCAGTTTTCTTCCCCATCTTCTTGTTTCAGAGTTTTGTCTTTTGAGATGTCTAGGAGTAGGATTGAAAGGCTGAGGCCACTTGCATGGAGTTCCAGATGGGAGAAGACAGCAGCATTGCGTCTCATAGAGTCAGTGCTCCTCCCAAGAGTTTTCTCTAATCCTCTGCTCCAAGGTGGGAGAGGAACTCATTGAACCAACAACCTAGTTAAATAAAAACTACATCCGTTTTGCTTTCTTTTGCTTAATTCATATGAAATAATTCCATCAGTCTTGTTTGTTGTATGTTGGCTATGCTATTTTGTTCTGGGAAAATTTATTAGTCAATGCATTTGAATTTATTGAGAACCTATCATAACATGTCACAGATTTTGCTAGGCAGCAGGGTATAGGGATTAAACAAAAACAAAAGCTGTGTGTCCTCCAGGAACTTACTATTCAGCAAGAATGCAGATATGTGAACAAAATAGCCTCTTACACATTCAGTTGGGAGAATTTTGTGTGTAAACAGCCTGGTGGGCTCCAGCCTAGAGATTCTAGGAAGAATGGGTAGTTGGCCTTCTTCCTGCAAGATATAACCTGGGTACTGGCCAGTTCAGCACCTGGGTGCTTCTGTGTCCATGGTGGAGGTTGGGGGTGGTATTCTGGAAGGTGAAATGTGAGATGTGTGGTAATAGGAATTGAAGCGTATGTTTTGCAGAGTATCCAGGCTTCCTTTTTTTTTTTATTTTTTGGTCGGTTGTGGGGCCTGAACTCTGGGCCTGAGCACCATCCCTGAGCTCTTCAGCTCAAGGTTAGCGTTCTACCACTTGAGCCACAGCGCTACTTCTGGCTTTTTCTGCTTATGTGGTACTGAGGAATCGAACCCAGGGCCTCATGCATGCAAGGCAAGCACTCTACCACTGAGCCACCTTCCCAGTCCCATCAGGTTTCCTTTTATAAGTCAGTAGTCAACACTGTGATATGTGTGTGTGTGTGTGTACGCGCGAGTGAGTGTGCACGCGCGCACACACACGTGTCCGCAAGCACACTGGTACTGGGGTTTGAACTTAGGCACTCTTGCTTGACTTTTTTTTTTTTTTTTTTTCTGGTCCTGGGGCTTTAACTCAGGGCCTGAGCACTGACCCTGAGCCTCTTTGTGCTCAAGGCTAGTGCTCTACCACTTGAGCCACGACACTACCTCCACCTTTTTCTAAGTTGTTAATTGGAGATAAAAGTCTCATGGACTTTCCTGCCCAGGCTGGCTTTGAACCGTGATCTTCAGATCTCAGCCTCCTGAGTAGCGAGGATAGCAGGTGTGAGCCACCAGCGCCACCTGCTCAAGTCTGGGGCTCTACACTGAGCCACATTTCCAGTTCTGTTTTTTTTTTTTTTTTTCTGGCTAATTGGAAGTAAGAGCCTTACAGATTTGTCTGCCTAGGCTGGTTTCAAACCTTAAGCCTTAGATTTCAGTCTCCTGAGTAGCCAGGATTACAGGCATGAGCCACTAACTCCTGGCTCTCCATACTGTGATTTTAATCATCTGGAATTTTTTTTTAAGATTCATCCCAAATCCCAGGACAGTTGAATCTTCAGGAAGAGGACCAAAGTATGTATTTTCCTTTAAAATGTGCAGCCATATCACCTAATACTTGTAGTAAATGTCCACTGAAGAAATCCAAGCATGTCATGACATGACTTGACACATTCAAACAGAGGACTAGAAAGCTTTGTATGAAATGGTGTTGCCTTGTCTGTTTGTACTTAGGTAGGTACAGATAGATCATTCTCCTTCCTTGATTCAGAATACCTAAGGGGGTAATTGTTAAACAAATAATAGGTTCCAGTTACCACCAATAAACCCTGTTCTAGAAATCCACTTACCTGTTAGTTGTGCTTGAGTGTATTTATTACCACACTTCAGAATTGAAGGCTGACAAGGCTTAGCTCACTAGTTACTTAAGGATCACTTAATGAAATATGGAATGTGTTTTATCTAACTCCCAAGTATGCAGTATCTGGCTTCAAAAGTGGGAAGTGTCCAAGTCACAAATACCAGTAAAAACAATGGTTATAGAGATGTGTGACAAATGCAGTGAGTTTGAATCTTGAAGAATGCAAAGCCAAAACAAACATGGCCAAGAGAAAGGAGTAGAGTAGATTTATTATCTGCTGCAGGTGAAGAGAGCATGAGGGCTTTTTCCAAATCCTCATTCTCCTTGAGCAAAGGAAGCATGAAGCATGTGGATTTTATTCAAGGATCTTACACATATTCATATGGGAATGCACTTTGGAGGTGAGCATGTTCCTGAGCATGCTAATTCAAATGTACATTACTGGGCATATTCAATTTAAGGTCATAGTTCAAGAAAGAAAGATGGCAGACAGGAACATTTCTCGACAGGAACATTTCTGAACATGCTTCAAAGAATACTTCTGTGCTTACTTAGCTTCTTTCTTTACTTAAGAAGGTTTTAGCTATAGCCATGTTTTTGTTTTTTTGGTTTTTTTTTGGGGGGTGTCAGTACTGGGCTTGAACTCAGGGTCTAGGACCGTCCTTGAGCTTTTGTGCTCAAGGATAGTATTCCACACTTGAGCTTGAGCCACAGTTCTACTTCTGGCTTTTTTTATTTTTTGTAATTAATTGGACATAAGAATCTTATGGGCTTTCTTTCCTGCCCTAGCTGATCAAGCCTCAGGTCTCAAACTCCTGAGTAGGGAGGATTACAACCATGGGACACCAGTGCCAGGCTGAAGCTATGTTAATATAGGAGTTTACCCCTAAGGGGCACATGCCTCATTGAGTTGCCAAGTCAAACCTGCCAGGTCTCTGAACTCTACCCACAAAGGAGAAAACCTGCTAAGCACACCGTTAGCAGAACCCTGACTGCTGCTTCATCCTTCTTTTTTTTTTTTGT
>NW_012267292.1:9220743-9265222 GCF_000151885.1 Dipodomys ordii
TTGTTTTGATTTGCATTTCTTTTATGGCTAGGGATGTTGAACATTTCTTCATGTGTCTATTGGCCATCCTTCTTTCTTCTTCAGATAAGTTTTTCTTTAAGTCTTTCGCCCACTTATTTATTGGGCAGTTGTTTCTTTGGGGATTTGTTGTTGTGGGGTTTAATTTTTTGAGTTCCAAGTACCTTCATCCTTCTTATATCACCTAGTGATTCTGTTTGCTACAGAGAGAAGAGAGTAAAGCAATGAAATGTTCTAGTTAAAATAAGAACTACTGAATGCATTTCTGCCTTGAAAAGCTAGAGAAAATTCTAGGATTTTTTTCATTGGTTTAACATGGAAGGAAAACCATCCTTGTAGAACTCATGTGAAATACACCATCACCTCTTACTTTAAGCCAGGTGCCAGTGGCCCACACCCATAATCCTGGCTTATGAGGCTGAGATTTGAGGATTGTGGCTTGAAACCATTCTGGGCAGGAAAGTGTGAGGTTCTTATCTCCAGTTATCTAGCAAAAAATCTGGAAGTGGTGCCGTAGTTCAAGTGGTAGAGCACACCAGCCTTGACAGTGCCTAGGCCTTGTGTTTAAGCCCCAGCACACACTCACACACACACACACACACACACACACACACACCCTGTTCATTTACTTGGAGGCAGATTTCATTTTTAAATAAGAGGACCAGCAAGGAAATATGGGGATACAACATCAGATCTTTGAGTATTTAGACTGGAACTGGGATGTTCCTTCTATTCTTTTTTAAAAAAAATTGTAATATGTTTTTAATTAAGGAAGTCTGATTAAATGAAAGGTACCTTTGACAATAGCTATTTTCTTTTTTTAAAAATAAGTTTTTTATTGTGAAAATATTGTACAGAGAGAGGTTACAATCAGATGAGCAAAGTATTGAGTACATTTCTTTTTTTTTTTTTTGGTCCCATCGTGGGGCCTGAACTGGAGCTGTTCCTCAGCTCTTCAGCTCAAGGCTAGTGCTCTACTTGAGCCACAGCGCCACTTCCGGCTTTTTTCTTTTTGCTTATGTGGTGCTGAGGAATCGAACCCAGGACCTCAGGCATGCAAGGCAAGCGCTGTACCACTGAGCCAACTTCCCAGCCCTTGAGTACATTTCTTATTGCCTCCTCCTTTGTTATTCCCTTCCCATCCCTTCCGTCCCATCTTCACAACTACATCCCCTCTCCCCCGCCTAAATTGTAAAGTTTGTTTTTCGACATAGCATCTTGTACATCTCATTGTTGCAGTGAGTCAACCTATATCCCTATTTAAACAATTTGTTTTTTCCCTTCCCTTCCCCAAATTATACCAACATCAAATACAGTGAAATCGGGGGTTATACCATGGGAGGAGGGACAACAAAAAATCACGTGGTACCTTATAAATACATTAGAAACAATAACAAGAAAGAAAAAAAAACTACTTGTGTCCTTATCTTGGGGTTCATTTCGCTTAGCATCATCTTATCTGAACTTTTCTGCTTGTCTCAGATATATACTAGTAATTGCAAATAAGGGAAACCATGGGACCTATGTTTCTTTGGACCTGGCTTACTTCACTTAATATAATTTTTTCCAGGTCATTCCATTTCTTAACAAATGGGGCAATGCCTTTCTTTCTGATGGAGGCATAGAATTTACCACATTTTCTTGATCCATTCATCATCTGGGTTGGTTCCAAATCTTAGCTATGGTAAATAATGCTGCAATAAACATAGCAGTGCTAGTAGATTTAGTATGGTCTTGTTTGTGATCATATTGCTGGGTCATAGGGGAGCTCTATGTGGAGTCTTTTGAGGAAGCTCCATACTGCTTTCCAAAGTGGTTGAACAAGTTTACACTCCCACCAACAATGCTGTAGGGTTCCCTTTGACCACATCCCCTCCAGTATCTGTTGTTACTAGATTTTTGTCAGTCGGGCTTGAACTCTGGGCCTGGGCGCTGTCCCTCAGCTCTTCAGCTCAAGGCTAGTGCTACCACTTGAGTCACAGTGCCATTTCTGGTTTTCTGATGGTTTATTGGAGATTAAGAGTTTCACAGACTTTCCTGCCCTGGCTGGCTTTGAACTGTGATCCTCAGATCTCAGCCTCCTGAGTAATTAGGATTACAGGTGTGAGCTACTGGTACCTGGCTTCCTTCTATTCTTGAAAAGGCATCCAGTTATATATTACTACATGTGTTACCAGATACAAGTGAGGGTATGTGAAGTTTCTCTTTAAAAGTAGGGGTCTGCACTTAGGGTCCTTGACTTGGATCACAGAATAAGAATTTCTGGACAAGTCATAATGATAAGAAAACTTGGCAGAGCTTCCTTGAATAAGGAAGCAAGCAGGCAAGCAGACAAAACAGACAAGTAGAACGGAAGAGGCACACTTTATAATAGAGTTTAAGTGCTTTCAGAGAGAGACAAGAGCTCTTAGGCATCAGGGTTATTTAGATGATAAAGGCAGTGGGGTCTGACTTCAAAGTTAAACAAAGATAGGTGTTTTATCTTTGCTCTAATAACTCCTGTTGTTAATACTTCCTGAATTCCTGAAAGTTTTGGGCATTCCTTCCAGGGAAGGTTTCCTGCCATAAAACAGATGCTTATCTTTGAGTTAAGGAAAGTGTCTGTCTTAGAAGCAAAGACACTGCTTTTGTGTTTCTTAATACCTTATTTCTGAGTTGCTGTCACCAGGCTTCATTTTTTTCTAATTTATCTTGCCTTATTTCCCCCTAAACTGACTTTTATCCCTTAATCTTAAGGGAAATAGGTGGATGAGTATCTCCTATATTTGCTTTACACTTTTATTTATTTTTTTTAAATTCCCTACAGCTACTTACCATGCCTCATTTTCCCTAATCTATCTTACCTTACTCGTAATATCAGACCTAGTATTCCAAGGATTGATCAAGAAATAACCAAGTTAGGCATGCATCCTCTCTGCCCCTCCCCTGAAGATCACTGCCTTCCATTTGCACATGCTTCTGGGGGTTATATTGGAAGGGCTCGCTGAGGTAAATTTGTCATCGTGGCTACATGTCAGCAAAGATGACCAGGGTAATTAACATCTCAGCTGTTGGCTCCTCTTACCAACACTATGTACCCATAATGTGATATTTAAAATATTTAACTCCATGGTCATGCCATTTAATAATACTTAGTAACATTTAAAAAGTCTTAATCATATGTATAGTTCCTATGTGCCCTTACATTGTAAAGACCAGAAGACATATCAAAAAGGAAATGCTGTGCTTAGTCCTCTATCTCCTTGTTACTTACAAGGGGTGGGGGAGGGTTAGGGATGAAAAAGTATGGTCATGACAGGAAGGAAATCAAACATGCAGGCACCCTGAGCCAGGTCAGATTGACTCATGGGCAAAGCCACAAGCAGCTATAGCTGTGGGGCTAAATATCTCTGGGGGAAAGAGGAGGGAACTGACTACAGTCAGATTGGTCAACAGCTCATTTGGGCCTCAGGGTAGCTTATTAAGTTGGAGACAGTTGACATTTACCAAAACATAAAAAATGGGATTAGCTGTCTCACAAAGTGAAAAGTTGCCCATTGGAAATAAACTTGGCTTTATAGAAAGTGGGCAGACAGAACTTCAGATGAACAAGTACAACAATGTACGAGGAGGGAGAGTAGCCTATCTGAGCATGCACTCAGCATTTGTGAGACTCTGGGCGCCATCCCTAACCAACCTTCCTCCATCCAAAAAATAGACTGTCACTACTTTTTTTTTTCTACTTTCATTTTATTTTAAAGTAATTAATTATATACAGTCTTGAATATATTCTGAGCATACAAATGTTAAAAATACAAAAAAATTATTTAGAAAAGAGGAGGAGCCATAGTTTCCTGTCATTCTTTGAGTGTTCTCTTGTGTCCTTTATTTTTCATTGTTTATTTTACATGTTTTATACACTTTTTTATTTAGCATCCTTTTTTTTAAACGTCTGTATTTATCTTGCAACTTCTTTTTTTAGCAGTTGTAAATCTTTTTTATTTAATTTATTTTATTGTAAAGGTGGGGTACAGAGGGGTTACAGTTACACAAGTAAGGTAATGAGTACATTTCTTGTCAAACTTGATACCCCTTCCCTCATTTGGGGAAAACAATGCAGCAACATTATTCACAAGATAATATGTTGGAAATGATCTGTACAACTTGGGGGAGGAGATGTAGCATCCTTTTCTTAACCATAAACATTTTCAGAGACAGTATCATTGACTCTATGAAATGTATTCTGGTCTTTGGTTGCTTGACTTTTCTTTTGCCATTGAACACTTTTTCCTCTATTACAAATATTGAGTCAAAAGGTAGGAATATTTTATAAAACTTTGATAATGATGGCTAATAAAATTTTCAAATTCTTTTTACCAGTTTATACTCCTCTCCACACAGAGTGTGAACTATTTTCCTCACTAGTGTTGGTATTTACTAATTTTCTAAGATTTATTGAGTGAAAAAGTGTCTTATTTCAAATAAAATTGGGTAAGAGAGGGTTTAGCTGGATTGGGGGGGCAGTTTAGTGGGAGTGCCAAGCAGAAACACTGGTGGCTTGGGGCCTGGGAAATAGCAGGAAGAAAGCCCAGCAGGTTCTTCTTACCACTAGACCTCCCATGCCTCCCATGGTCTCCATCTTGTTTGCTTCTTTCTGTCTCCTTGCCTGTGTGTGTGTGTGTGTGTGTGTGTGTGTGTGTGTGTGTGTGTGTGTGTGTGTGTGTGTGTGTTGTGAGTTGGGGAGACCATTTTCTGAGGTAGGACCATGGGTCCTTCTACCCCTATCCTGCAGCCCATGGCAAGTGTATTGTGTGCTTGGTGCTTTTTCTTCTTCTTCTTCTTCTTCTTCCCATCTCCCTTATCCCAGGGCTTAAATTCAGGACCTGGGTGCTGTTCCTGAGTCTGTTTGTTCTTAAGGCTAGTGCTCTACCCCTTTACCCACAGCACCACCTCTGGCTTTTTCTGAGCAGTTTATTGTAGATAAATCCCATGGACTTTCTGCCCAATCTGGCTTTGAGTCACAATCTTAAGATTTTAGCCTCCAGGGTAGTTAGGATTATAGGTGTGAGGCACTGGCTGCTTGGTGCTTCTGATCTTCTCTATAGCAGGTTCTCTTCCAAAGCAAGGAAGCCTTTTCATCACATCCATTTCCAAAGCCATGTGTGCTGAGGCTATACTACAGCTTATTTTCTTTCCTTTTCTCTTTTTTAGGTATCTATTGTATTGTTTATTATTGTCATTTGTTCTATTCCTCTTTCACCGGAAGACTATACAAAATTAATTCTGAACTATTTATCAATGCTGACATTAAGGAGAAATTCAGTCCTATTTTTTTTTTCAGATAAGGGGTAGGTTTATTCAGTAGACCTGTGGTTTATTCAGACCAGTAGGTTTATTCAGGGACCAAGCAAGGTTGGTACTCCACGTGGCTGGGAAAGGCCCGGGAAAGAGAGAGAGTTGGGAAAGAGAGAGAAAAGAGCTAGAAAAGAGCAGAGAGAGAGCATCTGGGAAAGGTGGGAAAGAGAGAGTAGGAAAGAGAAGGAAAGAGCTAGAAAAGAGCAGAGAGGGCGTCTGGGCCTGGGCTAGGCCTTATCTAGGGTATGGGCAGAGAAAGGTGTGGCCACATCAAATACAGATGTGACCTCAGCGGATGCAGATGTGCCGGTTGCCTAGGTAACGCAGGTACTGGGTGGAGACTTTGCTGCGAGGAAGGTGGAGTCTGCTCCCCACCCAAGAGTGGACCTTACATTCCAGCCTTTTAATAATTATGAAATAGGGCGCGGATTCTCTCTGACTACTTCTGCTGACAAGGGGCGTCGACAATAAGGGTAAAGGGCTGGAATTTGGCCCCCTCCCTGAGAGGCAGTGAGCAGCAGCTGTCCCTTGGTGGCATGAGTCCTTAGATGAAGTCTAGAGAAGTCTCATGAGCATTGAGGGGCTGGAAAAAAATACTAGAGAGCAAATAAATGGCAAGAGGAAGGACTTGGGGCTGAAAAATGTTGGTAGAAATGTCCCTAGTTACTTTTGACATCTGGTGACTAGGTAGAGAAGTCAGGTGACAAAGGCAAGAATATAAATTCCTGTCCAGTTAATAGGTAGACAGGTATGGACACTAGATGGGCAGGCTTCTTACTTCCACTGACCTCCCTGCTCTGGTTAATTTTGAAAGGGCAGGCACAAAGTAGCTGATGTGATATCATCTCTTACTCCTCTCCATGGTCCCTTGTTCCCCAGACTGGCTGAGTCTAGGTGCTCGTTGCTGGGATGGCTTGTCCCAGTTGCTACCCAAGGAGGATTGAACTCAAGGCCTGGGCACTGTCCCTGAGCACTTTTGCTCAAGGCTAGTGCTCTACCACATTGAGTTACAGTAGTACTTCCAGTGTTTGGCTGTTAGAGATAAGAGTTTTGAGCCATGCTTCCAGCCTTGCTCTTTGCAGGTTAGCTGGGAGATGGAGTCTTAAGAGATTTTTTCAGCCCGGGTTGGCTTTGAAATGAAATCTTTGCCACAGAAGCCCTTTATTATTTCCAATTAAAGCAACAAGGAGATCAAATAGAATAAGTAGAGCTTACCTGGTTCTATCAAGAATTGCCAACAAATATTCTGAAATGACAAAACTCATTAGATGTGATGAGAATTTTAGCACAGATATGCCCAGTATTTTAGAACCACGTAGTCAGTAGAATACATAACACAAAACAAAAAAGGCAAAACTCAAAACCTAAAATTCTGACATCAATGTTTAGACATCTTTGCTAACAAAGCACATCAGATGGTTGGTCCTCAGTTACCAGGGCCTGTGAAAAGAGTAACTTGTTAGCAAGGCACCTTAGAATAGATGGATGGATTTGTAAGCTTGGTGGAAGGTTAAGGGTCAGATGAGGCCAAACCCTTAACCCACCATGTGGCCAAGATGGCAAATTCAAGATGGCGAATTTCTGAAAAAATTCAAAGAAACCCTGAACATATAGATCAAGCCTACATTGAGCCTTTGAGAGGGAACCTAGAGGGGGGTGGTCCCTGGGACCCAGCCTGCATCACACTCTTCAAGGCACATGCCAAAACATTGTAGAAAAAAGGGTAGAAAGTTGGACATGAATGGCAGAGAGAGAGCAAAGAGAGCCTGAAAGTAAACAGACTTCTGACCATTTACCATGGCAGTAGCAAAAACTGTGCACATCTGAGAATGGCATAAAATTAGGCTCTCTGGCTTTCCAGGGAGCGCAGGAGGCATTTCAGGAGGCTCAGGCATGATTTGCAGCACCCCATTAAATGAGTAGGAGAGTCAGTCTGGTGAGTGAAGGAGAGCTGACCAGGCAGAAGCGGCATCCCGACTTCCCCCAGAGCCCTCTAGACAGAAATGGCCAACCCCCCAACACTAAGTGTCCTTGGCTTCAGAGATGACCGGCCTATCAGCTAAAGGCCATAGGAGCTCTCTGGCGTGACGCCACATCTGGACAGAGACTGAGCAACAGAGAACCATAGAGAGTAGTTTCACTCACCAGAGTAGAGAAGTGGTGTGGACATGGATGTGAAGGCCAGCAATGGTATCTTTGTGCTGTGTCCGCAGCAGACAGATGGGTTCGCAAAAGGCCGTCAGAACTGTGGGTATTCCTCAGAGCAAAAAGGGAAAAACAAACAGAAAAAGAAAAATGAGGGAAAAAAGAGAGGAATCCCACCTATCCTGACATTAAGCCCTTTATCCGAGTCACAGCACCATTTATGTTAGGCTTTTAAAAAGAGGTAGCCAAGTAAGAACAGCAGCATGAACGTGGTATTCAGGTAAGGGGTAGGTTTATTCAGTAGACCTGCTGGGACCAGGCAAGGTTGGCACTCCACGCGGCTGGGAAAGAGAGAGAACTGGGAAAGAGAGAGAAAAGAGCTAGAAAAGAGCAGAGAGAGAGAGAGAGAGAGAGAGAGAGCATCTGGGAAAGGTGGGAAAGAGAGAGCTAGGAAAGAGAAGAGAGCTGGGAAAGAGAAGAGAAGGAAAGAGCTAGAAAAGAGCAGAGAGAGAGAGAGAGAGCAGAGAGAGCAGAGTCAGCCCTATTTTTAAAAGAGAGAAATCCTTGCAAAATATATGGGTTTACACAGCTTATTTTCAATGTTAGTCTTTTTCTGTTTTTTGTTTTTGTCAGTCATGGGGCTTGAACTGAGGGCCTGGGTACAGTCCCTGAACTCTTGCTGAAGGCTAGTGGTCTACCACTTTGAGCCACAGCTCTACTTGGTGATAAGAGTCTCATGGACTTTCCTGCCTGGGCTGGCTTTGAACCACTATCCTCAGATCTCAGGCTCCTACAGGCATGAGCTACCAGTACCTGGTGTCTTTTCCTATTTTTAGTCTGCTCCTAAACTAAATCACTTTTTTGTTGTTGTTTTGTCCTGCATTGGCTGGAGGTAATGAACTTTTAAAAAAATTCACAATAGTCCCCCCTGAAGCAGGTGATCTATCACATTTTCCAAAGAGTTGGGCAGAGGAGACCAAGATCCTTGACCTGAAATCTGAAATGGGGCTAAGGGATTTGGCCCAGATACTAGGTTTGGTAGGGAGGCTGTGAGTCAGAAGCAGGTGGTCAAGCTAGAATGTTGTCAGAAGAGAATGGGGGCAGAGCTAACAGCACAATGAAAGCCACAGGAGAACCAGAACCAGGAAGCAGGCATAGAGATGACTGGAGATGGGCCTGGCATCATGTACTTTCCCAGCCTTCATTTGGAGATTGTTATAATGAAACATGTGATGTATTTTTGTCCTTTAATTGTTTAATGAAAGATGCATGTTCATAAAACCAAACTCTATAAAATGCCACTGAATACTTCCTGGTTCTTCAGTCATGCATTTCCCTGTGGAAAGAACTGATCCCTAGTTGAGGAGATCAAGGAATGGTAGCAGATATGCTCCAAGGTCAAATTGTTGGTGAGGGTGAGCTTGGCGAAAACTTCCCATGTGAAAGCTTCATCGATCTAAATGGGAGCAGTTGGAATTTGCAGTGTACTTCATGTCAACTTGCCTAGGAGACCTGGGTGGATCTGGTACCACAGGGGGATCTGTCTAGATTATGAGCTTCAGATGAGATGCTGCTATGTTCTGGAGGCAAGCTTGAGAGGAATTGCCCCCTTAAAGATGTACCTTCAGCTCTGTGCTTTAAGTACATTTCACTAGGTTCTCTCAGCTGGCCAGGGTACATGACTGCAAGCTAAACATATGCCTACGGGATGAAAACAAAAACAGCAGCAAAAACAAAACGAGTTTTAAGTAGTTTCAAGTAACTTGTTTACAATTACCTTTTTGAATGTAACCTCTCAAAAGCTAGAATTATCTTTGTTGGTTCTATTTATCTTGCAGTTTGGACTGCTGACAATGGAATTAAGGCTTTTCAATAGCATGGGTTGTTCCTTTGACTTGTGCTGGTTTGTATGAATATATGTGTATTTATTTTAATCTACATAGTGGATCTGAGCTGATGCTGTCTTCCAAGATAGAAGACAGCCTTTGAGATCATAGAACACCTCAGGTTTCATTTTTGAATGTGATCTTTAACAGCTTCTCAAGTAAAGATATATTTATGAGAATCTCTATGACTAATATTGCTGCCATTGTTGACCGAACTTGTGGTAATTTGTGTGACAGTTTATGTGTTACAGTTGACTCTATTTTATTCTTTTGTTTCCATTACCTCATTAGATGCTAATAGATTTACATGGCTTTGTGTGGATGGTTCTGAAATGATAAACTCCCATGTTGATACTATTTTGCTCATTTGTTTTCTATTGAGCATTTTATTTTAAAGTGGTCTTGATAACCTTGCCAAAACTCAATTGTTGTGGCCTCTGGTGGCTTACTCCTAACCCTAACTATTAAGGATGATGAGATCAGGATCCTGGTTTGAAGCCATTCAGTCAGAAAAGTCTGTGAGGCTTTTATCCCCAATTAACTAGCAAGAAATCTGGAAGTAGAGGTGTGACTCAACAGGTAGAGTGCCAGATTTTAATGAAAAGCCACGGGAGGTCCCGAGTTCAAGCTTTTGTACCATTTTCTCTCTCTCTCTCTCTCTCTCTCTCTCACACACACACACACACACACACACACACACCTCCATTGTTGAAGTTTTAGGAGACTTAAAATATTGGAATACAGTTCACCTAACACAAATTTTACTTTTTTTAAGAATATATGCCAGTGGGTTTTCCTTTGTGTATTCACAAAATTTCATATCTATCACTACTTAATTTCCATGGCCCCCAAAGAAACTCCATACTTTTCCCTTTGTCCTGCTCTGGGTCCTAACAAATAATAATCTATTTTCTGTTCTTACAGATTTTCTTATTCTGGTTATCATGTAAATGGAATAATATGACACTAGATTCCTTCACTGATGGTGTTCGGGGCTCATTCATATTGTAGCATGGCTCAGAATTTAGTTTATTTTTATGGATGAATAAATTTCCATTTTATTGATATTTTACTTTTTATTTACCTACACACTAGTTAATTGTTTTTCCTCTATCTTGGGTATTAAGAATTCTACTGGGATGAACATTCCTCCAATAAAAGGTTTTGTGTGGACATATGTCTGGGAATTTATATAGATTATGTGTGGACAAAATGTTGAATTGCTTGGTCATATAGTAACTCCATGTTTAACATTTTGAGGAACTTCCTGACCGAAGCCGATATTTTTACCAGAATGTACAAAGCTTCCAATTTCTCTGTATTCACCATAACATTTGTTATTATCTGTTACATAAATACTAACTTTTAAGGTTACAGCCATCCTAGAGAGCATAAAACACTTTTATTTAATTTAATTTAATTTTTATTTATTTTTTATTGTGAAAATACTGTACAGAGGGGTTACAATTACATGGGCAAGATAATGAGTACATTTCTTATCAAGCATTGTAGCCTCCTCCTTTGTTTCCCCTTCCCATCCCTTCCCATCCTCCCCCTACCCCCCCAACCTTTCCGCCCCCCCCCAAAGTTGTAAAGTTCATTTTCGACATAAAGACTTGTACTTATCACTGATGCAACAGGTCCACCTGTATCCTTATTTAAACGACTTGTTTTTCCCCTTCCTCTCCACAAATTATACCAACATCAAATACAGTGAAAAAAGCATGGGTTATACTGTGGGGGAGGGACATACAAAGCAACAAAGAAATAATCTTATACATGTGTTAGAAACAATCGCATGAAGGAAAAAAAAACATTTGAATACATATCTTAGGGTTCATTTCCCTAACATCACCTTATCTGACCTTTTCTGCTTGACTCAGACATATACTAGATATTGCAGATTATTGTCATCTTGATTTGCATTTTCTTTATGGTCAATGAGATTGAGCATTTTCTTGTAAGTATTTTTGAATCTTCTGTGGAGAAATTTCTGCTATAATTGTTTGTTTTAGTGTTGTTTGTTGTTGTTTTGTTGGTTGTGGGGCTTGAACTCCGTGACTGGGTGTGGTCCCTGAGCTCTATTGCTCAAATAAGGCTAGTGCTCTACTACTTTGAGCCACAGAAGCACTTTTGCATTTCTGGTGCTTAATTGGACATGAGAGTCTCACAGACTTTGCTACCCAGGAAGCTGTGAACCATGATCCTCAGATCTCAGCCTTCTGAGTAGCTAGGATTACAGGCATGAACCATATTACCTGGCTAGTGTTGTTTTAAGCATTCTGAATATTAGATCCTTATCAACACATGGTCTGCAGATACCCCTCCCCCCCTTCTGAGAAGTTCACTTTATTTTCTTGATGTTATCCTTTGAACCATAGAATTTTTTTGTTTTGAGTGGTACTCAATTTATCTCTCTCCCCCTCATTGTTGCTTGTATTTTAGCCATAAAACCCAAGAAATCCTCATAAAATCCAAAGTTAAGAAGAATTTCTCCTATGTGTTTCTCCAAGAGTTTTATAGTTTTAGCTTTTACATTTAGGTTTTTGGTCCATTATGAGTTAATTTTTACATATGGTATCACATAAAACTTTACCTAGCACCATCCTTTTGCATGTAGGTCCTGTCAAGTTGTCTCAATACCATTTATTGGAAAGCCTACTTCCTCACTAAATTGTCTTAGTAGTTTTGACAAAATGAATTGAAAAAAATATATATATGTCTCCCCTACTCTGTTTCTTGCCTAGGCTGCTAGTTCATCACGAGAGCCAACACATATGGCCCTCCACCTTGCATCTTTAGAACCATCTGCTATAATAACCCCTTTTTCTTTATTGTGAGGGTTCCTCAATCTTATTCTACTGATCTATATGTCTGTCATTGTGGCAGTATATTCTGTCCTGACTCCTATAACTTTGTAGTTACTTTTGAAATCAAGAAGTAGAAGTCCTCAAATTTGTAAAGATTCTTTTTAACAGGATATGTACCCTTCAATCCCACATGCTTTGAGATATTTTTTACCTCTGCCATGAATCATATTAGAAATGTTATTTTGAAGTGGACATAAATTCACTTTTGGATCTGACTTCACTGTTCTTATGTAAATGGTATGATTTTAAGCAGGATCAGTTATATTTCAAAAATTTACCCCATTAACTCTTAGGTTTTCAAGTGTAAAAGGAAACTAAAAACCCAAGTTACCTTAAAACCCAAATAACATACCAAGTGTAAGATCATCTAACATGGTACCTGGGAAGTAATGGGTACAAAATTAATAGTTCCATTTGCATTGCCTCCCCCTGGCTTTCCTTATACCTTGCAATATGGATTTGCATTCTTCCTGAAAGGTAGCCTTTTTCTTTACAGAAATTATTTTCTTCTGAGCCATCATATGGATTGGTATTATGGAATGTTCTAGTCTATTTTATGATGGTGCATGTAGTAAAATATTTTGGATTTAATTCACTATTTTATCTCCAGTATCTAGAACTGTGCCTGACTAATAGTGTTCAGTGAACATTTGTTAAGTGAATACTAGATGTTGATCTTATTCTTTTGTTTGCTTAGGGAAATATAATACTAATTTCTTGTACATATGCTTCTAAGCAAACTCATGTAACAATTGTGTAAATATTTAATTACTGAGATATTTGTCACTAGATTTTTTGAGTAGTTTATCTAATTCAGATTTTTAATTAATTTATTCTTTCCTTTGGCGGTACTGGGCTTTGAACTCACTTGATTTGCTAGGCTGGTGCTGTACCACTTGAATCACACCTCTAGCTCAGCATTTTTGCTGGTTGTTTTGGAGATGGAGTCTCTTAGACTTTTTCTGCCCAGGCTTGCTTCAAACCTCAGTCCTTCTGATTTCAGCCTCCTGAGTAGGTTAAGATTATAGGCATGAGCTACTGGCACCCAGCTATAGTTTTAATTTTCTTGAGTGGCACGGTATTTCCTATAAATGATGCTATACTTTATGCCATACAGATCTTTCCTTGTCAGAGTGAATTTCAGAGTGAAATGGAAATGTTTGAGACTAAGTAGTAAACTTTAGAAAGCAAGGAGTGAGAGGAACAGGGAAGTTGTTAGAGAGGAAGATGTAGGATAATAAGGAACCAAGAAGGGACTCTGAAGGAGAGTAGGGTTAAACAGGGAAGTGCATTCTAGTCTCCAAATATTGCTATGGTCTTTATGCTATAGTCATGGTGTTCTGTGGCTCCCCATACATACCTCCCAAATCTAGACATGAAACTCTAAACAAAGTGTTATTGCTGGCTGATGTAAGCCTGACTCATATCCAAGAAATAGTGCCTGAGCTTGTTATGTCTGCCATAGATAAAGCAACCTTTAAAGGTAAGAATTCAAGTCATTTCACAGACTCATAGGATAATAAAGTTTGAAAGCAAAGCAGAACTGTCAGGCTTCGAAGAATGGATTCTTTTGTCAAATAGCTTTCAAATGAGTTCAACAAAGCTAGCAGGTTTGAGTTTTGTTGTGGTAGTTGTTGGTTTTAACTGCCAGATTCCTGAGAGCCTTTGGTGTGCCAAAATGTTTCATACAATGTGGGCAAGAGGAAATGTAGGTGCAGCAACCCTGTCTTTGAGGTTTTAGAAACCTAAAGCACCAAACACATTTTAAATAATTAGAATTCAGGATAACACCTTTATTTTTTAGACATGAAAACATATTTCTTAGGTTTTATTTGAGCTGCTTCTTCTAAGAAAGATTGTGCCTACTAGATATAGCATCAAACTGGCTAACTATTGTCTACTGATAATTAACTATACAAAAGTGAGAACTAAATTAGGACTTAAAAACAAACTGATGAGACTATGCGTATGTATGTGTCATTTTTTCATTCAGGATATAGATATCTTTTAAGCTGTTACTTATAAAGTTTAGTGTATATGGCACATGATGATTCCTGATCAGATGTACTTGCAAATTCAACTTCTTCAGCTTTTGTTTGAATACTTGTTAAGAAGAAGAGCAGGAAGAGGGAGAGTAGTAGGAGCCAGGTAAAACCAGACTACTATATTTCTGTTGTGAAATGTACAAAAAACTTGGACAGCTAACACCTGTTATGGGGTGAAAGATAAGCTAGTTATGACTGGAATTGTTGGATTCTACTCTAGAACAAACTATGTCTAGTTACAAATGTAGGCACAAGACATTCCTTACTCCTAGAAATTATTTTCTCTCTCCTTTATCCCTGTCCCCAATCCGCATGGGTTTCATCTTCCAGTCATCTAACAGAAACTATTCATATGACAATGGGAGAGTGAGAGAGCCAGAGGAGAGGAGGAGAAAAGCGGGGAGAGAGAAAGAAATCCAAGTTGATATCTTAGTGGTTTCACTATCAGTAAGTACAGTCTGTGGTGATACGTGCCACCACTGTGGAATGACAACAGAATGTGGCAGCTGGGATTCCCAGGGTGGACATTTTCCACTCATACCTCTAGTTCAAAGAACCAAGCACCAGTTTTCCTAATCTACATCCATGGGAAGTTTCTTGGTAACTGTCCATGGGAGGAGAATCTTCCCTTCTAGGAGGTTGGTCCAGATGCTTCTCCAACAACTGAGACATCAGCAGAGGAAAGAGGAAGAGCACTGATGGGATGTTTCAGTTGGAATCTGAGGTTGGATAGTGATAGGGATTGGGAGAATTAATGAAACAGATCTGTAACTGTTATAAGAAACAGATCTGAAAACCGTTATAACAAAATCATACAAATAAAAAGTAATTACTATTTTACTTTCAGTAATCTGTTCATTTTCAGTGATACATTCTTTGAACTTCAAAAATAAAATCAAAATAAAAAAGCTCAGAGGCGAAAACTTCAAAATTTTAATCAGAAAATAACCAGTGTTGACATTCATTACAGACATGCTTCTAAACATACAAGGTAAGAGATGCATAGAGGGTTGGGTAGGAGTAACTGTAAGAATGAGTTCTAACAAAATTGTACTTGAATTTAACAAAAGTAAAACAAATTGCCAATCTTCTGAAGTTACTTTTTTTGGGTAGGTGTGGCATTAGGATTTGAATACAGGACCTTGGTAGGTAGGAGCTCTACAAGTTGAGCTATTTCTTCCTCCAGCCCTGATTGTTAATGAATTAATTTGGAGCTGCCTAGAGTTGGCTTTGAACTGCAATCCTCCAGATTTCAGCTTCCTGAAATGTATTACAGCCATGAGGGACTGGATGCCCACTGATTTTTTTTCCTTTTTGTCTCAGTAGCAGAGTTTGAACTCAGGCCCATGCACCTCTGTCTGACTTTCACACTCACAGCAAGTACTCTACCACTTGAGAATGCCTCTAGTCTGGCATTTTACTAGTTAAT
The DNA here is from genome assembly GCF_000151885.1 of Dipodomys ordii. Lineage (NCBI taxonomy): Eukaryota > Metazoa > Chordata > Mammalia > Rodentia > Heteromyidae > Dipodomys > Dipodomys ordii. Next base: position 9,236,471 of record NW_012267292.1, read on the forward strand.
TGGAAAAAGACTCTTCTAGACTTTTCTGCTGAGCTGGCTGCAAACCATGTTCTTTTAGATCTCAGCCTCTTGAATAGCTAAGATTATAGGCATGAACCACCAGTGCCTGGCTTCCTGAATAGCTTTTGGCTGAAGTTCAGTGAGTTGAGGATAGCTCATTTCTATGTTGACACAATTTGAAGTTCCATACCCATGTGTCCCTAGGTGTTAAGTGTTTTGTGCTAACAGAAAAGGAAACAAAAACGAGTGATTTGGAATAACGTGGTTTAAAACTGCGTGTCCAGTATTGTACATAGGTACATTTAAATGCTTTAAAATGAAATAAAACTTAAAAATTTCAGTTTCTTAGTTATGCCAGCTCCACTTCAGATATGCAGTGGTAACCTTTGTTCAGGTGTCAACAGCACCTGAGTTCTATCATTGTAGCCTTTGTCAGCCAGCATACAGGACCTTTCTTCTCATGATGTTTCCATTCTGCCTAAAAGACTTGGTCTTCTAGCTTCTCTTTTGTTCCCTTTGCTCTGTCATTCTGCTCTAACTGATGTGATAAAGCACTGTTTCAGCAGTGTCTCCTGGACATCTTTTGTGGTTCCTGGGCACAGGCAACCTCTCTTGTGTCATAAACGTAAGCTCATCCAGATTTAAGGGAAGACAACAGGGACCTACCTACCTATGGAGACAGTCATGTCACTTTGTTAGAAGAGCATGTGGGATGAGGTGTATTAATGTGATCATCTTTGAAAGTACACCTTCTGGATCCTTTAATGGTAATTCAGAACTGGTATGAGCTTACTCTTAGCCATATATAACCATGTTAGCCACATATAAGCAAAGAACTGAGTCTGGAGATTGAGTCTCCTCATTTCCAGACAACTATCACTGCTCTCTGTACTGGAGCTGCTCTGCCTTTAGGTGTGAGCATCTGAATTGCCTCTGAATACAGCACCATCTTAATACAAAGTGATTCATTCAAACACCCTTAAGACTTTTTTTTTTGTCCAGTCCTGGAGCTTGAAGTCAGGGCTTGGGCACTGTCCCTTGAGTCTCTGTGCTCAAGGCTAGTACTCTCATCACGTGAGCCACAGCGCCACTTCGGGTTTTTCTATTTATGTGGTACTGAGGAATTGAACCCAGGGCTTCATGCATGCTAGAGGCAAGCACTCTACCACTGAGCCACCTTCCCAGCCTAAGAATTCATTTTTTATTTAGATTTTCCTTTTGTAACTTTTGCTGCCTACTACTCTTTTGTGACATTCTTTCATTGGATCTTACAAAATGTAAACTTCTAAACTTATAAAGAAATATATATATTTTTTCCTCCTCTTCCTTCTCCTCCCTCCCCCCCCCCGACAGTATACCAGGCTGACCTGAAAGTAATAATCTTCTTGCCATACTCCTGACTATTTTATAGTTTGATACTTTTTTTTTTTTTTTGTCAGTCATGGGGTTTGAATTCTGGGTGCTGTCTGGGTGCTGTCTTTGACCTTTTGTTGTTCAAGGCTAGCACTCTACTACTTTGAACCACAATTCCATTTCTGGGTTTTGGTGTCTAATTGGAGATAAGAGTCTCACAGAAAGGGATATTCCTTCCCAGGTTGGCTTTCATAGTTTGATACTTTGAATGGATACTTCCAGTAGTACTTTTCCAAGATCAAATAGATTGTAGTAAAAATCTTTCTTAGCAGACAGTGAGAGGCAGACACACTGGTCTCTTGGTATACAACCTACCAGCAACCAGGTCATGTGCTAGTTATAGGAAATGAAAAGCAAACTAAAAACTAAGGCAGCCTTCAAATTGCTTCTTATCCTTCTACTCTACTTAGAGAAAATGAATACCATTGCATTATTAATATTGGGATGGAGATTATTTCTAAAATTTTCTTTTTAAAAAACATTTTAGTGTGCCAAATCGATCACAGTTTTGTTGTTGTTTTATTTTGGGTACGGGGCTTGAAGTCAGGGACTTGTGTTTTTGCTCTCTTGCTAACTGTTGGTAGTCTACCATTTGAGCTATACTTCCCTTGATTTTTCGCTAGTTAATTAGAGATAGTCTTAAGTTCATTTCTTCTTAGACTAACCTCAAGTTGAGATACTCCAGATTTCAGCTTCATGAGTAGCTAGGGTTATTGGTATAAACCATCAACACCCACCAAAAGTTTTTGTTTTATTTTAAACTTGTTCTTTGCCTTTTCCTTCTATTTCTTCTAATTCCCTGCAAACCATTCCCTCCCCCACCCCCAGCAACTTGGACATTTAAAAGTACCTCATGTTCATTTTCTTGTAGCTATCCTTTCTGTAGAAGTGACTTAAATTTCCTGTGTTCCTTTTTGTCTCTCTACTTACACACAGTAGCTTAGCAATTCTCTTAAAAGGGATTGCTTATTATTGCCCCTACAGTTTTGGAAAAATAACACCAAAATAGGTCCAAGGAACTTAGTTTTAGAGAGTTTGGATTAAGCTTGGATCCTCAGGTTCAAAGCAATCTTAAATTGGGTAGACAACAAACTTGAAGTATGTATGTTGGACACATGAACACTGAGGTTTAGTTTCTTATTATTTGAGTGTTTGACTAATGTACTTATTTATGGAATACTATTCGTTGTTAGCTGATTTTTCACATTTCTGAACAGTGGGTAGGTAGATTTTTATAGGAGATGAAGAAGTTTAAAAAAATTCACTCTCACATTTTGTAGTGAGTCAATTGATAGTCTTTTTAGATAGTAATGGCATGCTGTATGCTGTTGCCAATTGTTAAAACTCTATCCTGCTTCCAAAAGCAGTTGCCAGTTCAGGGAGGGTAACACCACCCACTGATAAAATTCAAACCGCAGATGTTATTTTAAGTTCTTGGGTGGTTCTATCTCTCTTTACCCTTTAAACTGCTAAGTCACATCGTGCTTTGCATTTTAATTTGGTATAAATTAGGTGCAGCAGACATAGGTCTGGCATTAGATACTCAAGTGAAATTAAATGCCAAAAGAAAAGAAGACAATCCTGTGGAGTAAACCTATTCTCTCTGGATGCAAGATCCTGTAAGGGCCTTACTCTGCCTCATAGTCTCTTGATGAGCTGCTCAAGCTGCCTTTGCCCCTGATACCCTAAAGGCCTGGAGGGATTGGTGTAAAGTGGGATCTGGTTCTTGGATTTTTATAGATCTCCCCAAGGTATTGTTGTCATGCAGCCAGGGTTGAGAAATATCATAGGAGGTACCCCATCTTTGCCTAATCACCAACTTGGCTCTGCACATTTCTCTATATGTAGCTAGGCCCCAGTCCATCCTGAAGGCCTTCCATTGATACTTCTTCACCCAGTACCACTGAGCTCTTCCTTCCTTCCCATAATACCTCTTGGATGGCATCCTCTAGGTGCGTTCTGTTTTTGATCTGTGCGTATATTGTTTTCCTGATCAGAATAGTTTCTTGCTTTCCCCCCCCCCCCCCCCCCCGGTTGCGGGGCTTAACCTTGTGCCTTTCAGCTCTTCAGCTCAAGTCTAACATTCTACCACTTGTGCCACGGTGCTACTTCCAGTTTTCTGGTGGTTTATTGGAGCTAAGAGTCTCATGGACTTTCCTGCCTGGGCTGGCTTCAAACCATAATCCTCAACTCTCAGCCTCCTGAGCAGCTAGGATTACAGGCCTGAGCCACCAGTATCTGCTCCTGGGCTGTTTTTAAGAGCAGATACTGGTGGCTCACACCTGTAATCCTGGCTACTCAGGAGGCTGAGATTTGAGGATTATAAGTTTGAAGTTAACCCAAAGTCTGTGAGACTCTTATCTCTAATTAGCCACCAAAAAGCCAGGACTAGGACTGTGTCTTAAATGGTAGAACACTAGCATTGAGCCACAATAGCTCAGGAAAAGTGCCCAGGCCCTGAGTTCAAGATCTAGGACTGGCATGAAAGAAAAACAAAACAAAAAACAACAATCCAGGAGCTTAGCTGGTATCAGCATGAAGGAGTGATAAGCTTGCCCTTGGAGTTACCAGTAGGCTTAGTCATCCATGGATCAACCCAGAGGCACTCAACAGGCTGTGGAGTGGAGGGAGGATGAAGAGCAGAGTGCTTTGCTGACTGCTGCCTTACTGGAGTTAGGGGCATGAAAAGGATTGTGAAGAGCTAAAGCTCATAGGAAGAGTGACTGCAAGAACAGAACATCAGTAAATGCCTATATAATGGGGAAAGAAAAAGAGCTATCAACAACATTGGAAGCTAAGAGGATATTAGCACTTCTATGGTCATCCAGCACTGCTTAAGGTATGGACATATCCCAGATGTCTATATAGGCAGGGAGATGCTGAAAGAATACAATATGTATTCTGGTACATACAGGAATGTTATTCAGCCTTAAGCAGAACATCCTGTACTAGGCAATAATATGGGGGACCTTGAAAAACATGATGTTAAGTGAAATCAACTAGTGACAAAATGACAAATACTTCATGATTCCACTATAATAGCTACATTCATAGCCAGTGTGGTGAGTAGGGGCTAGAAGTGTGTGTGTATGTGTGTATATGTGTGCATAGCTGGGGAATGGCAAATTACTCTTTAATGGGTGCTGAGTTTCAGTTTGGCAAGATTAGTAAGTTCTAGAGACTTGTACAACATTGTACCTATGCTAATGATAATGCACTGTGCAGCTTAAATCTGTTAATTTTATGCTATAGTCTATAAAGCAAATTATATATATATGCAACTAGAGTTATGCACTGCCAGGCTTATAATTGAGGTGAAATCCAGGGGTGTGAACAAGCATGCTAGAATAATGTTTGCAGACCTGACTTTAGGAATGAGCTGGAGCTCACAAAGAACTGTTAAATAGTTTTGTAAGCCAGTATTTAATTCCTGGTTCTGTGTCAGAATCACCTATGGAAGTTTAGGAATTGTAAAACTTGGCCTCACCATAGATTCCAGTGAAATAGATTTGGGACAGGGCCTGCCACCAGCATTTTATAATTGCAGTATGTAGTTAGAATTTTGATCTCCTGCTCAATAAAATCTAGGCATTACAAAGGACAAGGTTATAATTTGTATCTGAGAAGATACTTTGGGAAGATACTTTGCATTGAGGATCAAAGACAGGGTGCATATTTTAACTCTTATGACCAGGTTATCTTATGGAAATTTAAGGCTCCTAGTCAGGATAAGGAAGTGCACTACCCACCACTCTATCATACCAAGTGGACCTCAGCATAGGGCCGGTCTCAGCAACTCTGTTTCAGTTTTTTTGGAGTGCTACTTGAGAAAACTTGCCCTGATGATTAAGCATGGGACTAGGGGCTGGAAGCCCACATGCGGTTTTCCATCCTCTGTTTAAGGAGTAGTGAAGCAACCAGCCAGAATCTTCCTAGGAAAAGAGATCAGGGCCTTCTTGAGTCTGCTGTCAAGTATCTACCAGAGGCCTCAAGATTCTATGCTGTGGATGAATTTTTAATCTGTGTAAGTGCTACAAAAGAGTTTTGACTTTCTGCTGTCTGCCACATCACAGACATTGGCATTGGTATTGGTTCAGGATAAGAGAAAGGTGTTGAAAACTACTAGCTACCTGAGAATTTCTCAAATTGTATTGTGCATAGAAATCATCCCAGGAATGTGTTAAACAATTCTCAGAAATACCTTGGGTAAAGATTAACACAAGGTATAATAATAATAATAATAATTACAATAATAATAATATGCCAGTTGCTAGTTCTTTATGATTATAACCCTAGTTATGCAGGAGGCTGAGATCTGAGGATCTTGGTTTGAAGCCAGCCAGGGCAGAAAAGTTCATGAGATTCTTACCTCTCATTAAGTCCAAAAAGCCAGAAGTAGAGCACTAGCCTTGAGCAAAAGAAACTCAGAGATAGCTCTTGGGCTCTGAGTCCAAGCCCCAGGAGAGGCACAAAACACACCACCACACCACCACCACCACCACCACCAATAATAATAATATGATGGTGATGCTAATGATGGTGATGATAGTTAAGTCATAGATTTCAGTTAAAGGAAGTACAAAAGTCCTGTTCAGAAGAAGCAATTCTAGTCTCTCAGCAGTTCTGATGACCTGAGAGAGCTAGTGAACTGTAAGAACACCAGTTCTAGAGAATGAGATGAGAGCTCCCAAAGTGAAGGCAAAAAACAGTATTAACAGTTGAAATATCTGGTAATCTTGTTGTATCATAATGAGGATCATAAATTTGAGGCCAGCCTTGGCTAGACTGGAAGCCCCTATTAAAAACATTCAGACAAATAAATGAAGTTATACTCAAGGGAAGTAGTTGCTCCCTTCTCTTCTGCTCTAGACAGACTATACCTATAGCTTGTCTTTAAATCTGGGTTTCATTACCAATGAAACACAGACAAGTGTGTATAATGAGAATTATACATTTGTGATAGATCATCAGGACTGTGGATCCATGTCATATGAGAAATGACTGATAGAAGTATGGCTGTTTGTTCTGGGAAAGAAAGACTTGCTGGGTGGGTGGAAGCAGGAAATGGTAGCATTTCCCATGCAAGTTGTGGTACAGAAGTGGTTGTGTTCTCTCTTGTACAGAGGGAAAATTTAGGGCAGTACATGGAAATTACAAGTGAGACAAATTTCAATTCCAAATATGAGAAACTCTAGAAAAGAATGAAATGAGGGGCCCTGTTTCTGACCATTATTATGGTCAAGGTGTGATTTAGTAATATTGTAGTAGGGAGGCTTGCTTTGGATTAGAAATGGGGTGAAAATTCTTTCTTGGATTCCATGTATGTAGTGGCATGATGGTTAACTTTGAACTTCTGTTTATTCAGTGGTGATAAATGAGTGATTCCAACACAAACATAAATTCTGGCACCACTGTAAAGTGCAGTGTCTCCTGGAATCTGCTTGTATTTCACATCTGTGCCCATATACATTGCTGTTTCTGGACAGCCCTGAACAATCACTGTGTTCTTTCCTCAAGACCAAGTGGATTCTGAAAGGCCAGGAAGGAACAGAGAATAGAAATGGGCATTAGCTTTGAATGTGCTCTTGATCTTTGTTTTTTCAGGAGAGATCAGAGTGAAAAATGTTTTATTGAGGAGTGTCTAATCCCCTGCAGCCAAATATTGGTTTTCCTGACCAGACCAGTTTTCTAGGTAGCTTAGGCAGATCAGCCTTCACTTGGCACAGCATCCAGGATCACCTGTCAGTATCAGAGGTAATTATGATTAGAACCTATTTGTAGAAACTTCTGATATTGAGCTGAGGCACTTGGAATCAGATAATGATAATGAAAGCCCATTTCTGGTCATGTAATATTTTTCTAAAAATCAAAGGGTTTCAAAAGGTAGCATTTCTAAAAAGGTACATATGTAGGATTAGAATTATTCCTTTTTACCACCACCCCAAAATGAACATCCCATGATGGTTTGTTTCTGTCAATTTAGAGGATAATTTTTATCCATTTTCCTGGGAAACTGCAGATGAACTGGAACTAATATACATTATGGGTTTCATGAATGTTATTTCCAACTGGGGAAGCAGAACTTGTTTCTTAAGCCAAACTTGTCTAAGTGTGTCAGAGAGTGCAGTCTTCAGCTCTAACAGATGAGCAATGAGCTTTTATGTCCCACTGCTTTGAATCTAGTTAACACTAACCTGTTCTTTTGGACAACCAGTGGTAGTGAGTTATATGGCTTTTCCTTCTGCATTTGTTTTTTTTCCAAAGCATTTATTGAAGTACAGTACAATACAGAGATCTGAAGAACACACACAATTTTACATTTTCTAGGATAAACACAATCTGACTCAAAACATTTGGCAGCCTAGGTCTCCTGGGACTGATCTTGCTACAGAAGATTGTGGTCAGGAACTTTACTGATTTAAAAACAATGTGTTCTTGCCTCTGGTATAGATTTAAGGAAGTGTGAACGTGTTGGAAGACACAAATGTTTTAAATTTCTAAAGACTCCTTATTTGTTTTTGCTTGAAAAGAAGTGTAGGTCTTTATCTTGTGCTGCATATGTTCAAGAGGTAGAAAGGAAATTCACACCTGTCTATTCTGTTCAAGCCAACACTTACTTTACTCATTTAATCTGCACAATTCCCTGAGAGATCGATACTATTCTTCCTTATTCTTTACAGGAAAGACTAAAGAAGCAAACACCTTATCAATGGGGCACCGAATCAAGCCAAGGCTGGCTCCTTCCAAGGCATCTCATTTCTATCTTTCTTAAATGGAGTCTTCTTTTCTAAGTGAAACTTCTATAAATAAACCTTTGAATCAGCTTGGCAGTACCCTGGACATTTATACTTCCCTCTTTTATTTGCAGGGTGGGGGATGGTGGTGGTGGTGAATATCTGTTCTCTCTTCTCCAATAGAAACCACAGGGTGGTATATGTTTTGTGGTTTTACACAAATCTGGACGCTCAGCTTGTCTTAGGTAGGTGACAGTGGTAGGAGAGATAAAAGCTCATTCAAAAGCCAAGCAAAGTAGTTTTTCTTTGTCTAAGTGTATTGGACTTTGAGAGTTCCATGATTTAGAAGAAGTGAATTGTGAATCCTTTCCTCTTCAAACTGGTGATTGGTTGACCTGAAGGTAGATTTCAAAATAAATTTTGTCACACATCAAACATTGGTAGCAGGAAGAATGCACAAAAATATCCATAAAACTGCTTTGTCCCTTCTGCCTGTTGATAAGAACTTCCAGGAGAGATTTCCTGTCCACAATCCTCTGTCAGGATATCAGTCCCAAATGTTCTGTGTATTGAGTCCGAAGGTAGTTATGCCCCTGAAAATGTAAAATGTTCTTGGTTTTCTTAAGATCTGTATACTGTACTGTACCTCAATTTTAAAAAAATGGAAATAAATGATTGTCCTTGAGTTCTTCACAGACTGTGAGCAGAGAAGCTATAATATTTTTATCAGAACAACAAACCCATTGAGCTAAAAGTTTCCATCAAAGGGTCACTATGTACAGTGAGAGCACCCAGAGGTCTTTCATAAGTTCCTATCTTATCAGCTCATAGATCCTGCATTAGCAGCCCTGATCTTGGCCCCACATTCCTCTTAAGGAATTTATCACCATCATATTTCTAGGTCAATACAATGAAGAAAGCTATTTCAAATAGGAGACATACTTTGGTCAAGGCCTTCTGTCTCAGGACTCCTGCCAAATCCTTTTTCCTACTGATCTAGCCTGGTCCCCCCGAGGGTGGATGTCATAGCTGCTTCTATTGAATGACCACCTTGATGCCTGGGGACCTTCATCTTGAGGACATTATTTACTTTGCCCCATTTACACACACCCTTTTCCAGGAATTGAACTTCTCTTGCCTTGCCCATTAAAGTCAGGGTTGGTGATTTTAACCAAACTTCTCATAAAGCTACAGTTATATTTTCCCTACAATAAGTAGGGTTGCAGTCTCTCTTCCTCTCTGAAGTGGGGAAGAGACCAGGGTAGAAAGAGGCTGGAAGAGGCCTAACCCAAAGTACCAACTTTGATAAATATTGGATTTGGCCTACTAAGAGCCTTGGCCTGAGTAAGTGAGATTGCCTAAGTGAGATTGCCAAGGTCAGGAGATAAAGATGACTCTTTTTATCAGTTGTCTCTAAGCTATGCTCTGGAGTACTGATTTGATACCCTTTCAGAACTCCTGTGATGCAACTTCATTGCCCAAGTTTCTCCCACCTTCTCATTTCACACACCTTTTTATCCCATTCCCTTATCAGAATGCAGTCTTAAAAAAAATAAAAACTGGCATGCATAAACAGAAATCCTTTGTTGGTATTTTTAATCTACAATGGATATATTGCCATAGCAGTGGTTGTGTAATAATACATATCTGTGCACACACATGTGCGCAGTCACAGACAGGCACGTAGGCACAGGAAGGCACACATGCACACAAATGACAAGTGGGTCAATTTGGGTTTCTGTCAGGCTGTTCTTTTTCCTTTCTCAAACAGCACCAGCCACTGAACAAACTATTAACATGTCTTTAAACTTCTCTTGGCAGTTTTTAACTTGTTTGTGCCTAATTCAGGTCCCCTTACTCATACAAGTAGAGCTAACTTTATGAAAATGCTTGAGTTGGTTTGCTTTTAGTTTTACTTATTGTTGGAGCTGACCTGAAGAGAATTAAGGAGATGGCATGGGTGATGAGGGTTATATGAGAGGAACATGGGAATTGACTTCAGTGACCTTAGTTTATTTTCTGAGATTTAGACACTTCTCTTCATTGTTTTTATTTTAACTCATGACTTGCTCATTTTTAAACAACTATCAGTGAAGACATAGGAGATTTGTGCATTAATAATTAACCACAAGTTTGATATCCTATCTGATATCCTAGCTGGTTTCCAGACAGTCATATAACATCCTTATTTTAAAATTAGGCTTCATAAGCACTCATAAAACTGGATAAATGTACTTTTTTATTGTTAACATACATGGGCAAGTTGTTTTAACACACTAAGTTGAACTTGGTGTGCTAGAGTCCTAACCTTCCAAAGCCCAAACCAAACATATCAGTTAATTCAGGGGCTGTGGATAAAGGTGATTCTGGGGCTTCTACTCTGTGAGGACTAGGAATTCTTCATCAGAATAAGGCTCCCTAGAGCTGCAGAGGTGGCAGGGATGTCCTTGTCTCTGCCCTGGACAGTGCCTTCCCACATCCCTGGGCACTTAGCCCTCTTTGGGGACTGGTACTGTGCTGCAGAAAGGAATGGACTATTACCTCCTAAAAGCTGGCTTACAATATTTTTCCTTCTGAGACTTTCTAGTGCAAGTTTTTATTTCTTCTAGGTCTCAGAGATGGGGCAAGAGCTGTTATTCCAATATATGGCTACTAGGGGCGTGCTAATTTCCAACTGTGGCTAAAGGGTTGGGCTAGTGCCTGGATTTTGCCTCTTGTGGGCTGTATGATTGGGCAAATAACCTACATTTTCAGAGGTTCAGTTGTCATCTCCATAAAACAAAAATAATACTCCTCATCAGTGTTGATTAAATGAGACAGGGCTTGTGGGATTCTTAATGTAGTGTGTAGTGTGTTTGGAAGTGAGGAATATGTACCCTATGGTCATTGCTTTAATCAGTACTATGCTAATAGCAGAAATTCTGCTTTCTCTGCACAGTTTTGGTTACATAATATTACAGATTTTCTTAAAGAAAATGTTTCCAAAAACTATTTGTAAAGCGAATCCCCTATCCTTGTCCAAAAAACAAAAAAACGAAAACAAACTGAGATGTGGGGGGGGGGTTGTTTTGTATGTGTCTGGATTCAAATTTCCAAATTAATCTTCTTAAACCTGTTGAAAAACCAAGGGCAAGGTGCTATACACCTATAATTCTAGCACTTGGGAGGCTGCGGCCAGTCTGGGCTACTTAAAGAATTCTAAATCCTCCTAGGTTACATAGTGAGACCCTGTGTCAAAAAGGAAAGCATAACATGTCTTCACAGTGCCTGAGGTAGCTAAGCATAATATGTAGTATGAAAAGGGGATTTGCATGGCTAATTAGAGATCCTTCTCTAATCCTTTTCCTGATTTTTTTTTCTTTAGGTTTTAGGTGTTTTCATCGGACCATCCAAAATGCATTTTCAACGTTCTGGGTAAGAGCTGTTAGAGGGGGACTTCATATACTCAGCCACGCTGCCTGCTGATGGCATTTTGACTGCATCAAGGCCACGTGACCCCCTGCCCAGGATGAGTGATGAAAAGAACCTTGGAGTGTCCCAAAAATTGGTCTCCCCTTCCAGGAGCACGAGCAGCTGCTCCTCCAAGCAGGGAAGCCGACAGGTAAAATTCAGCTTGTACAGTATTTAGATGTAAATCTAAACTACCAAGAATTTGCTGGCATTTGAGTTCCTATCTTTATATCAATTCTCTATATTTTAATAGTTTACCTCATGTGTCTACCAGGTTTGGCTCTTTGTATTATTTCATTTAGTCTTTTGCATCTGCCCTTTAATGTAGGTATTAATACACCCTATCCCCTAGAAGCAGACTCAAACAGACTAAGTTACTAACCCAAGGATACACAGCTACTGAGGAGCAGATAACAGATCAGAGCTCCATTTGTTTGGCTCTAGGGCCCATGCTTTCCTTATACCCTGCTAACCAAAATAAGACACTGCCATATTCCCAGTAATTATAATAATATAGACTCCCCCACTTGCTTTTCTTATCAAACCTTTTTTGTGATGCGTGTTTGCACGCACATATATGTGTATATGTATGTGCATGTGTTGGTACTCTAGCTTGAACTCAGGACCTGAGCATTGCTTTCTTAGTTTTTGTACTCAAGATTGGAGCTCTGCCACTTGAGCCACAGATCCACTTTTAGCCTTTTGGTGGTTAATTGGAATTAAAAGTATCATAGACTTTCCTGCCCAGTCTAGCTTTGAATTGTTATCTTCAGATCTCAGCCTCCTGAGTTAAAAAGGAGTTAGCCACTGACACTGGGCATATCAAACCTTTTATGACTGCTTATTGGTACTGAAGTCTCTCCTACTTTTATTTCTCTAATGGGTTGAGGGGAACAGAAAAGATGGTCCAAAGGAATTAATAGGAGGAAGAAAAAGTGAAACAAAGAACAGAATAATTAACTCCTAAATAACTGTCAGGTTATCATATGTTCCTTTTTGGTTTTCTTGCTAATCTGTTGGCAGGATTTGCTGGTGCTTGACCAATGGCAGGAAGTGCACATTAATCATTCAGATCCTTCCTTCTTTACTAGGTGGGGGAGGAGCCTTCCAAAAAGCCAGATTTATAGCCCAAGTGGTCTTTTCAGCACTTGCTGGTCTTGTTGGCATTGTCTTTACCCTGCAGGAAGTGCTGGCCTAAGAATTCACCCAGTGTGCTTGGTTCCAGATTTGGAAGCCACAATTAGGCAGCTTCCCACCTCAAGCTGTCCACATGGTTGTGACTCAGCAGCAGCATGGATCTGTGTTTGAACATGACCTGGGACAGGCCGCAGGGAGCTGGCCACCCACACATCTATGATTCTAGGCAAATTAGAGTTTGCTATGGCTTGACATGTCAGGGAGCCTCCAAGGTCTCCCTGAGAAGAAGCTGGTTTTTAAGAAGCATTCATTATTCCTTCCATCCTCCTTTGATCAGGACATGATCAAAAAAGTGGCCGGAGCTGGAGTCACCAACACTAGAGTTGTTTAGTGATAGGCTCAGGTTCTAGACTAAGAAAAGCTTCAAAGTGTTGTTTGAAATCTGTTTTTGTAGTATTTGTTTTGTTTGAGTTGTATTATAAAAGATAAGGGGATGTTCCCAGTGCATTAACTTCTTTCTCATTTGGAATAGTTAGTTGGTTAGTCATTCATTTATCAAATGATTATCTTTTAAGTTTTGTATTTTCCACTTCAATGATATGTTTATATAATATTGCTTTATAAATATAAATACTTGTCTTTTTCCTCTGTGGCAGAGAAGGTGGAGAAATTAATATGATTATTTCACTTTTAGCACAAGTTTGGATCTAAAGCATATCTTTAATTTTCAGGGGCCATTTTCTTAGCCCATCCACTGTTTCATCTGTATAAAAAGGAAATGTTTTGACTCTGGCGATCTGAGCTATTCATCTGCATCACACCTGTGGCAATTCATAGCCACACTGCTTGAGCTGGCAATGACTGCTTCCTCCCTCAGATCTGCAGCTGAGACTAGGTTCCTGTGGAGGCTCTCACTTGCCAGCAACTGGGGACACAGCCACACCTATGAGTTTTTGGTTGCTGAACAGAGTAGTGGTAACTTGTTTCCTACTGGAAAGTAAAAGCTCAGCACTTAAAACTTCAAGATTTCCAGACTTTACTTGAGGAATGTTGGATTATAACTGAGCACATCTGTGCAGCTACCTCTTTGTTTTTAAAGTACCATTTTAAGGTAGTTTTCAAGCTGCTCTGCTCTTTTCCTTTCCTCCATAGGGAGGTCATCTCATGTTAACTTGATCAGCATTCTCAGTGCTAGTTTTGCTCATGTGCATTGGAATTACTATTTAGGGCTTCATCTTCCATTGTGGTTTCCCATGATGCTTCTGTCTGCACTCATCCTCTCTGCAAATACCCATTTAGGGATGTGCCGCTCCTATCTCCCACCTCTGAGTCCAGTGTAAGTCTTAACATTTACAACTTGGGCTTCTCCTTCATCATGAGGCTGAACTATCTGAGCTCTACCACCAGGCCAGCAGACATTTAAGTCTAGGCCCATTTGAGAGGTTGTGTCTGCTTCCTCCTGCTTCTCAATAAGCAGATTTCAAAGCCCCCTTTTATTTTGATGTGAGCACCTTCCCTCTGTGCAACCTCTCACTTCCACAGTGAGCCTGGATTGAGTCCCAGGCTTTTCCATGGATACAGAGGGCCAGGTATAGTAAAGCACCGTTCTCCATAGTCCCTGTGTTGTACATCACATCTCTAGAACTGATTTTTCCTGAGCAAGTAGAATGGTGTACCTTTGGACAACATCTCCCCCTTTCTTCCCATCCTCAAGTTCTTGGATGCAACATTCTACTCTTTATGACTTCCACATACAAAACAGATCACATGCTATTTGTTTTTCTCTGCCTAATTTCAGTTACCATCATGTTCTCCATGTTTTCACAAATGTCAAGGTTTCATTCTGTTCTAAGACAAGTATATTCCTTTTCAAAGAAATTGAAGTGTGTGTATATACATGTACATTTGCATGTATGTTTGCATATGCTGTGTGTGTATGTGTGAGAAAATGGAGGATGCATGTATTATAGTTTGTATATATACTACATTTTCTTTGGACTTACTTAATTTTTTTTTTATCATGCAGACATGAAAAGAGCCTCTGGTGTTTGGATGGAGTAGGGGTGGCTTAAGTAAAGAGTAGCACCAAATGCCTGGATTCAAAACATCAACATGGCTGAAAGACTTGGTCTTATAAAAAAACATTTTCGCTTATATTCTTATTATCTCATACAGCCAGATGATGATATAGGTCTCTGTACTTTAGCCATACTGGATTTCCCTTAGTTCCTTAAACTAAATTTGCCCTTGTTTATTGAATTGAGATTGGCCTTCCATTTCAGAATTACTCATATAAAAATCTCAAGCAGCTATGCATTTATGGACATATAACTTCCCTATCCATGTATCTGTTAATAAAGCTTGCTTTCTTAGGAATAAAATGAGAACTAAATGAAATAGTACATATGAAGTGCCTAGGATGCCACACAGGAGGCATTCAGTATATGTGGATTAAGTTAATGAATGAATTCACCCACAGTTGTTAGGACAAGAGATTGCTATTCATAAAGTTCTGTAGATACACGAAATGGGCTAGGGGAAATCTAAGTGGGAGGGAGAATTGCTATTTTAAAACCTATATGAGTAAATGCAATTTCCTCTTGTCTTGTTTTTTCCCACCACCCCCTTACCTTTCTTGCCTAGAACATTTGAAAAGCAGCACATTTTAGAAGCTGGATGAATCTCAATAAAAATGAAGGAATCTGGCTTGTCTTTATTGATAGAGTTTGATAGTCCTAAGTTTCATTTCTTAAGCCACTTCTACTGAGAAGCTATTCCTAAAAAGTCAGTGAGCAGGGACAGAACAGCTGTACATACCATTACAAGAAGCCAAGTGAACACAAAGACTATAGGTTGTAAAGAAGATACATGCTTCATTCTTTTATGTGCTGTTAGCATTTGGCATGAAAGTCAGAAATGAGAAAATGAGTCTGCAAAAATAATTGAGCCCTGCTTCATTCATGATTGTAGGGGATTTGAAATTCTCCAAGTCTGTTGCTAGGTCAGTCCCCATGCAGTTACAGAGATCACTGTTGTTACCCTACTGGGCTAATCTAAGGTGGCATTTGAGCTCTCCCAAGGTCACTTGATAAGAGTTAATTTATGCAGGCTATTAGATTACTCTACACTCCAGAAAACACAGCCAGACTGGGCATAGTGCCAGAATCCATAGGACAGGTGAGTTCAACAGAGGAAGAATTTGCCAAGATTTGAATAGTGAATTAAAGCTATTTTTAGTTGTTTGAGTAGTGAAAAATGCTTAATCTCAAGCTAGGTATGGTGGTACCTGTCTATAATCATAGCACCCAGGAGGCTGAGGCAGGAGAATTATGAATTTGAGGCCAGTAGTCTAGACTATATATCCAGATGCTGTCTCAAAAAAATAATACAAAGAAAAAGGAAAATGCTTGTTCCATATATTTCTATTACCTTATCAGCTGCCTTTTAAAGGATTGTATTGAATCAGTGCCACAAACTACTTGAGGAGGAGTGACCTTAGAATTGTGCTGATTATATCACATTGTTCAGTGGCAGTGTATTAGTTTGCTTACTGTCAGTATAATGACTAAAGCTGAGTGATGTTTGAAGAAGAGGTTTATGTATTTGGTTTTGGAGGCTGGGAATCCTGTGAGTATGGTGCTGGCGTCTGCTTGTCTTCTTCTGGGACTTCCATGAAGTTCAACTCATGAAAGAAAGTGGAAGAGAAAAACAAGAAGACTTGATTACACCTACCTGTTCTTTGTGGTTATTCCTATGACCTATTGCCTAACACTCCCATAATGGCAGTGAGACTTTCATATCAGTTTGAAAGAGGACAGTCCATATTCAGAGAAGGACAGCAGCAAGACCTATGGGGCCAGATGGCCTGGGTCAGAATCTTAGGCTATTGATAAGCTGTTCATAAGCCTTAGGCAGGTTACCATAAGTCTTGGTGCCTTTTTTGCTTATATTGTCCACATTGACTTAATTAGAACTGCATCTAGAAAGAACTGTGGAAGTATGTGACAATCCATTTTCTAAACTAGGGAGGTCCTAAGAGTCGTGGACCTACCCCACCGGTGACTGCTTTCCCTACCTTATCCTTCCAACTTTGAGGCAGGTCGTGAACAGGGCGACGCTTGGCCTATGTCTAGATTGCACTGATAGAGTAAGAGTCAGCAAAGGACTCTGGGAGGTAAAAGCATCCAGTAGCACCTGTGTAGCTCCTAATGCCCTTTCATGCCATCCTTCTGGGTCTCAAATCAATCCATGAGGTCTGCATAGAGTTCCATGCTGTGGAAAGAAAATATAGCCTAGAGATATTAACTGCTGAGTTCAGAATCACACAGCTAATGAGTAGCAGGCATCAAGCCACTGTCTTTTTGGAGAACACTCCATTTGCTTAGATACTCCAAGATGTGTTCAAAATTTAATTCAAGTTCTGTGTGCCCTGAAGAAATGATTCTTTAAACAAACCTCCATCAGAAGCCTCTGAATGCTGAGAACAACACAGCCTGATATTCCCTGTTGGCCTGGAGCTTTCTCTGGTGATAAAAAATTAACTATGTTTCTGTCTTCATTTTTCAGGTTTTCATTACCTCCCCCTCTCCCTTCTTTAATTCCTATATTAGAGCTTGCACTCAGACCCTAGGTCTGTTTCTTAGGTTTTTTTCACTCACGGCTGGTATTCTACCACTTGAGCCATACCTACACTTCCAGCTTTTTGCTGATTAATTTTTGCTGTCCAGGTTGTCTTCAAATACTGTTCTCAGATATGAGCCTCTTGAGTAGCTAGGGTTGCAGGTATGAGGCACTGGCAACCAGCTTTTACTGTCTGGCTTTTTACCTCTCCTCGTTATTGCTGACCTTTTGGCCATTACATCCTGGAGATAAGAAGGGCTATGGAGTAAGACTTGGTATTCAATACATTTCCACACTGAGACAGTCTTGTAAACAAGCAAACTTGATATCCAGGAGGGTTGAAACATCAGCTAAAATGACATATTTGCGTCATCAGGGTATCTTTGTTCTTCTCCATGCCTGCAAATGGCAGATGGTCAGCTCCATTTTCCCACTCAGAAGAGCAGAAGAAACAGAACTCTTAATACACTTCAGGAGTTGTTGTACTGTCTTTACTGCTCTGCAGCTCTGGAATAACAAGCAGCAAATCTATTTGGGTACATTTAAAAAAACATTAGCTTGATAAAAGCCACATGAGATACCTTAAGAAAATAAAACATGGTGGGGAGAAGCCACAGTAGAAAACATAGGAAGACAAAACACTGGCCCAGATAGTCTGATTAAGAGCTTGACTTGCCAGTATGCAGCTCCAGAATATTCTCAAGAAGCTCAGATGTATATGTAGGCTGAACTGACTCAATAGTTATTTCTTGAGAAGGAGAGGTCCACTCAGTGTTTGGTGACAGCCCAGAAGTGACTGTGCAGGAAGAAGAGTAGAGGCAAAACCAAAGACTCGAATAAGCAGGTATCCCACTTAAATAGGCAGTCTGGCCTAACCATTTAGTCTAGCTGTTTACCTCTACACCTGTGCTCAAGCCCAGTTGAGTCATATTCTTGCCACATTTCTGTCTTCTGAATCAGGCTGAATCAGCCTGGGTAAAGGTAGATCCACATCCTAATCTGTGAATGCTACTTTATAGATAACTAAGAATCTTGAGATAGTACCCTGAAGTATCTCAGTGGGCCCTAAAATTACCAACAGGTATTTATTTAAAAAAATTCAGAGGACATTCACAAATAGTCATACCAAAGGAAGATACTAGTAGGGAAGGAACCCAAAGATGTGACTCCCCTTAACATTCAAAATACTATTTATCAAAACAAATTCCAGGAAATGGAAACATGGTTTGTTTATGTTATTGTTAGTCATGTTGTTGTGTATGCTTTTTCTTTTTTTGCTTTTTAGGCAGGACAATATGGGGGGGGTGGGGGGCCACAGAAAAGGAGAGAGGAAGGGTGAACAAATGCAATCATGGAATTCAGTATACACTAATTGGAAAATGAGCTATGCAACTTTTGGGAGTGGATGGGAGGGGTAAACTGGGGGAAGGCAGAGGAAGGAGTGACATTGTTCAAAAGAGAAATGTGTGCATTACCTTAATTATGAAATCATAGCCCCTCTACACACCTTAATAATAATAAAATTATATATTTGTCCCTTTTTTTTTGTCAGTCATGGGGCTTGAATTCTGGGCCTGGGCACTGTCCCTGAGCTCTTCAGCTCAAGGCAAGCGCTCTATCAACTTGAGCCACAGCACCACTTCCGGTTTTCTGGTGGTTAGATAAAAATGTCATGGACTTTCCTGCCTGGGCTGGCTTTGAACCATGATCCTTAGATCTCAGCCTCCTGAGTAGGATTATAGGCATGAGCCGCTGGTACCTGGTTAAAGTTATATATTTTTTAAAAAGCTAAACAAGACCTTGAGGTTCTAAGTTCAAGCCCAGTAATAGTGTGTGCACACAAAATGGAGTGGGGGAGAGCAGTGATGGAAAGGGTGAGTTTGATCAAGATATTGCATACCTACATAAGGAAATATTAGAATGAAACCCATTTATAGAGCTAATTCATTTTAATAAAAGTGTGGAAAAATTGTTGTAATCCAGAGGATGGAAACAAAGGAGAAGAGGCAGAGATTTCCTGGAATGATATGTCTGTAAGCCAAAGCATGCCATGAAATGCCAGTAACCATCAGAAACTGGAGAGTCAAAAGACTGAATCCTGTGTGGATTCTCAGAGGGAGTGTTGCCCTGCCAACACCTAGATTTGGGGGTTTTGGCTTTGAGAACTGTTAGAGAACAGACTTCCAATGTCATGAGCTAACTTCTTGAAGGTCATCCCTTGGCTTTATATCTTTGTATCTCTAGAGCAGGTGCTGAGTAGGAGATCTTTGAGTAGGGACTGCCCTCCTAATGAGAAGGTAGAGTGTAACCTGGGATGTACCATGCTTAGCACTCACATCATTCCTGCTCTGGGTAAGGTTCTACTGGTCCTAACATGTCACTAAGTTCTCCTTAGGAGAGCCAGCTGAACTATGAAAACAACCCACTGCTGATTTGGACCAAAGCTAAAGGACAGGTTCATGCTGCTGAACTTCTGCAACTTACATCTGTGGTGCTACACCTGCCTGCCTTATATAGTGAATGTGTATCTACTGTGATTGAAAATTTCAGTTTCACCCTGGAAAGGTTGTTTTGAGTTCATAGTGACAGAGAACATTATTACCAGCTTGCTCTGCCCCACAAGGGACTGAGATTTCCTGAGGAATCTAAATGCCCTGGGAATAAATGTAAGCATGTTTTATTGGAGTTGAGTGCAGATTTCTCCAGCACTTGGACATCAAAGGGCAGGGCCATGCAATGTGCCATGAATCTTTTAATTGAAAGGTAATAAAAACAAAATATTAAAATGGTGCTGAAAGGTAATAAGGAACCAAACTGTCCCTACCTCCTCACCCACTGGTTTACCTCATTCAGTCTGGATTGGAGAGTGTTCATCCTTCAGTGGAGTGCGTTATACTATACAGATTCCAGTTACTGACCTGCTTGCCACTGTGAACCTCTTACAGTGGAGTCACGAACAGGGCATTGAAGAAAGAAAACCCTCACAAAGCAAATCATTTCATTTAGATGCCCCATCTCTTAATAAGATGAAAAGAACTGGGTAGATGACCTCCACATTCTGTTTTAGACTTTGAGGTTCAAAATAAATGTATCGTGACTGAGGTAGGGAGGAGATGGGGAAGCCAATCGTTGTAGGAATCCTTGACGTGTGTGTGTGTGTGTGTGTGTGTGTGTGTGTGTGTGTGTGTGTGTTGGATGGGACGTGGGGGTGGGGGAGGGTGGTCAGAAGAGACTCTTGAGTCCCTTGACTGGGTAATGTTCTCCTGTCTCCTGTCATTGTTGTCTCCTTGTCAAAGGTAGGCTTGTTGAGTCTGGGGAGACAGTTACATGGGGGCCTGAAGGTTCTCCAATGAATCCTAGTGAGTGTCAGGTAAAAGGATCTGTGAGTGATCTCCATACTCATCCACAAATGGGTCCCACTGGTTAGTAGCTTATCTTGGACAAACTACTTTGGAACTCTGGTGATTTCATCTGTAAAGGGAGGATAATCAGTTATTTCTTTTGTCTTCTTTTTTTTCTCCTCTGATTTATTCCCCCTGTCACTGTTTCTGATTTCAGTATCCTTTGTTTTGAATATGTTTATCTGATTTGGGGATAGGAAGAGGAATCACAGAAACTGTGGGACAAAGGGGGAACCAATGCAACAGTTATATTCATTAGATACTATGTTGGAAATTAACTTTACAACCTGAGGCAGGGAGGGGAATGGGGGGGCAGGGGTAGAGGGAAAATGGGAGAGAAGGAGGGAGGGGATAACACTGTTCACAAAGAAATGTACTCATTACCGTAACTTATGTAACTGTAACCCCTCTGTATATCACCTTTACAATAAAGTAAAAATTTTGAAAAAAGGATAGTCAGACTCTCATTACACAACTACTGCTGGTACATAGGAAGTAGGTCTTGTTTTTATTACTAGTGTCACTCCCATGGTAATGACAGAAAACTCACCTTGGTGGGCTGCATAGGCAGAGCAGAATGGCCGTCATGGGTTTGAGGAGTGGTAGATCTCCAATGTTAGTAGTAGTTCCAGCTACTATGAAGCCTCTGTTCACAGCACAGGTTCATAGATTTTTAAGGAGCTTGATACTATTAGGAGACTATTTAGCAATATTAATAATTTCCAAATATATCTAAGAAACCTAAAAAATACCAAAGTAATTGCAGCCATAAATGCAGTGAGTCACCAACAGGGTAGAAATAGTCATTATATGTATGTAAAAGATTTTTTAACATTTTAATTATAAAGCCATTTGTGGTCAGTATATTTATGATAAGCATTTATTTGGAAACCCAAGATGGGAATGATCTCAGGTAGACTGGATTAGCTGTGTTTTGGTTGCTTTTTGATTTGCTTTTTTTTTTTTAAATAACTCTTTGTCTTTGACAACCACTGGCAATGAGTCATTTTCTTCCCCTTACCTCCTGAGCTTTCTCAAGCTTTATCCAAAAGTCTTTGGATCCATCTTTTTGGCCCATCTTTTCTTATTAGCTAAGCAATGGAACCAGTTGTTTTGTTCTGTGACTGGCCAGATACTAAGATGGGAAGCATTTGGGAACCTACTTTGCTTCTCACCCCTGGTGTGGGTTGATGAGCTACATCTCTGTGAGTGATGGGACTGGGCAGGGTGGGGAGTGGGGGACAGAACAGTGCCCATTCGCAGATGATGGCTGCTGCTCCTCTACATAGCTGTCAGAATCAGAATGGGTTCTCTTGCTCAGTCTCCTGTTTTCTTAAATCTTTTCACTTAAACCCTAAAATCGTGGATTGTGCATCAGATGACTACACTGAAGCTAATGCTGCTCTTTGGTACGATACTAGTTTCTGGTAAAAAATTTAGGTGGAATTTCAGAGCTCATTTATTGTCCTCCCTCCCTGTCTTGGAGTCCTCTACTCTGGTGATTCTTCTAGGTAGCCATCAGCCTCTGACAAAACACTCCAGTTTTGGGGAAATTTGCTTTTTCCCAGAGTAGCCATGTAATTTTTTGCCTTTTGCATAGTACTAGTTATCAGATAATCAGACAATCTATGCTATATACAGAGCTAGAATCAGAGATTTTATGGCTACTCTCCATTAGATTTCCCCTTAGATTCTGAGGCAGGTCCCAGCCTGGTCTTCTAGAATGTGCCTACTCTTAGCAGCAGCAGTCAAAATCCCAGCCCCTTTAGATCTCTGAACTGAAATGTTCATTGAGACAAAGTTCCAGGTCCCAATGTATGCACATAACAGTTTGTGAAGCACTAGATTTCTCCTCATACACCATTCCTCAGTGCCCTCCCTCCCCTAGTAGTATTTTCTTGTTTTTAATGCCATTGCTATCTAGACTCCTGATACTCAAAAAAAAAAAAATCTTAGGTAAGAGGGAAAAAATTGTTAAGGCAACAACTACAGTGACTGAAATCTTAAGTATAGAATTAGTCTGATCTGTAACAGTTATTCTGTTAATTGGAAACCTATTGATAAGTAATTATATATGTCCATAGTACAGCCATGACAGGAAATTCTGATGACCTTTCTTGACAGGCTTTATGAGATTACAAATGCCTTTGAAATTGTTAAAGACAGATAAAATTATGCTACGTGATTTAATGCTCCTTGTGATTTTTTTAAAAACTTGATAACCATACTAACTAAATAACCTATTCTTCAGTCATGCTTCGTAGAAGTGGCCATAACATTTCCCTTCCGATATGTCTCAGCTACAGGACAAATAAAGTCCAAATCATGTTCTATTTCTGATATCACTGCAAAGGGCAGTGACTGAGAATTCAGCATCTGAGAGGAGCCTAGAGATGCGCACTGTGCAGACAGCTGTGCTAGAGGGAAGTGCTTGCAATTCATGTACTCAGCAGTATGGAAATGAACTTGGCCAGCTCATGTGTATGAATAAATGCTTAGCTGCCTTTCTAACCACAAAGCAGCTTTCTATCTTTGGCACTTTTAGAAATTCAGTAAAACAGAATGAATTTAACACCAGATGACAGTGCCAGACTGTCTTTGGTGAAGCTCAAGCAACAGCTTTAAGAAGTTTCTTCCCTCAGCCTCTGTCCTATTTCTCCCTCTAGCTAACCTTCACGTTGACCTTTCAGCCTGATAGCCACAATATAAGACATTGGTCAGCTATGTTGGGCTAAGTCACAGGGTCTTGGTCTCTTCAGTGGCCCAAATCCATCAAATACTATGTCTCAGGATGTTCAGCTCAGTGCAGACTCTAAGTCCAGATTACCAGATATGTGGAGGTCTGCGGGAGCAACTTCCCCGGACCTGGTCCCTTTAATCAAGAGAAAGTACCATCTCTAATATTTCCTCCTGAGAACCAATTCACTCTAATTCAGTATACCTGATTGAATAATGTGCCTTGTGGACTCTGTTGGAGCTATTCTTAGACTCTTTCAGTAAGTATTTACTTAGGGTCCTTATTTCCTGGGGAGTAAGATTATAATAAAGGACTGGGGAAATAGCTCAAGTGGTAGCCTACTTGCCTAGCAAGCAGGAGGCTCTGGGTTCAATTGCCATAATAAAAAAGAATGTAGACAAGAAAGAGGAGGAGGAGATGGAGGAGGGAAGAAGGAAGACGTCACATGTTCCAGTTGTCAGACTAGGAGCTATAGGATTTGGTTTTTGGCTTTTTATCTTGCTTTGGTTCCATTCCTTCTTCTTGTGCCTTCTTTTCTCTCATTTGGAATGAAAATGTTTGGGCTTTTGTGTGTTGAAAGTATGCAAATAGATTTTTGTTTTTTAAGTAGAGTCTCCTAGCTGAGTCTCAGTAAAGACTGTGAACTTAGACTTTTGAGCACTGTTGGAAAGTTAAGGTTTTGGAGATACTTGGAGAAAGACTAAATGTATGCTGCATTAAGAGATGTCCATGGGCCTTTTAGGCCTAGGAGATAGATAGACTCATGTGTTGACTGTTTGGCCCCTGAGGATAGCACTATTATGGAGGTGGTTGAAACTTGGGAAGGTGGAACCCAGCTAGAGGGAGTAGGTCACTGAGGTCATGACTTTAAATGTAATACCTGGTCCCTACTCCTCCTTTGCTCTTTACTTCCTGTTTACCATGAGGTGAAAGAGCTCCTCTGTTACTTGCTACCACTGCCATGATCTTCTTCCCAAATACATAAAGCCAAGCAACTATGAGTTGAATCCTATGAAACTGAGCCAAAAGAAAATCTTCCTCCTGTAAATTGTGTATATGAGGCATTTTGTCCCAACAATGAGAAAAGTTACTGATATAGTCTTTGTAATAGTTTGATAAGAAAATACCAAAATACTGAGGGATACCAATTAAAAACAAAAAACAAAACTGTGTTAATTAAATGCTGTTACCTGGCAATACACAGCAAAAATAGTTTATATGAATATATATGACTAATAGGGTTTGGTTAGTAGAGAATTTGTCAAGGAAGGACGTAGAGATACAACCAAAAACTTGAAGAATTTACTAGGGTAGAAAAGATTAGGAGAAGATTCTGAGAAGCTGGAACATTATGAGTAAATCACAGAGATGAAAGTATGGCAATACTATGTCATATTTATTCTCATATTGCATGAAGGATGGAACACAGCAGAGCCTGCAGTGGTTGTTGTGGAAAACACCCATCCAACCTCAAAGAAGACTTGGAGACAAAAAGTGCTGCAGAAATGAGACTTTTAATGACTGTCCACCAAGACCTGGTGTCAGATGGGCAGGCATACCCTAAGGAGTTATAACAAGAAGTTCATTCACTAGTAGGCAAATCCCTCCCTTGTTCCTCAGTTGAGTACTATGGGGTGTACAATCTTCCCAGACCTAAGTGTCATTGCTTTTTATTGGGTAATTTTAATATATGCATCTTTTGGGTTGGTTAGATGGGAGTCTTGTCTTCACCCTGTTTTGTTCTCTTGTGGCATAAAAGCTTCTCTGGATATATGTATAGTTTCTCATTTCATAGTGGTCCATCCTTCCCTCCTGCTAGTTGACCCTGTTCTGGTGTCCTGTTTGTCTACTCTGTTTATCTAAGGAACTTTCAAGTACTTCTAAGTACTTTACAATCGTCATATCCGTAAGCTGTTAAGTCCTGATGTAAGCAACTTTTTACTCGGGATCAAATGTTTCTTGCCTTGAAAATGGGCCACCACTGACTTTTTGTTCTACAGTTGTTGACTTTAATACAAGTGTGAAATCAATGGGTGGTGCAGTGTTGGCTGAAAATGATGAGGTAGGGACATGGAAAACAGACAGGTTCAAAATTCAACCGGGTGAATTTACTTGAATAAAATTTTAGAGCCCTTGGAATTTTCAAAGTGATTTTACATATACTATGGCATGACCTAGTGATACACAGTGATACACAGAATCGGTGCCTGGTTTAGCTATAGTACTTAATTAACCATCCACTTAACCCCAAACTCCTTTATTTTGAGTAGTATTTTAATGGTCATTTAACTCTCCTCACATGAAATTCACTATTGATTTTTATACACATTTTTAAATTATATTTTTAATTATTTTTAGTAGTTGTATGAAAGAGTCACCAGTCAAGAAATCAGTTTATGAATATAATGCATCTTGATCAGTTATGCACACATATTTTAAGGATATCAACAGCATACTTTTCTGTAAAAGAAAGGAAATGTCAAAGAATGTGATTAATATTAAAATATATATTTCAAAATGTGAAAGCCCAGACATGATTATATCAGAAGATGTAAGGAAGTTGTATGTAAAATATGACGTGAGTATGAAAACAGTCTAGGTGTGTTGTGTTAACAAATCAGACAGCATGGCCTTCTGTGATGTGTTTGCCCAAAAAGGGTGATACTTTGTGAAGTCCCAGCAGAAAGTCTTCCCTTGATTTTTCAGTACTTGATTCCTAAGTATTCAGAGTATACAAAAACCATGAAAACATATATGAAAGAGAATCCATTTATACTTTCAAGTGATTTTATCTTTTATTTATTTTTTTTCTGTGCTGAAGATTGAAGCCAGCGCCTTGTGCATGCTAGGCAAGGTTCTCTATCAATGAGCTACACATGAACCCTTCATGATCAAATGATTTGAAGCAGATTTTTTTCCCCCACCATTGGTCCCAGAGTTGTATAGCCTTAGAAAGAATAGCCCAGGCCTCTGAGAACCAACAAGCTCAGATAGCTCTGCTGACCCTAGAATGGGGGCTGGGAAACTGGAGGGGAATATTTGGATATGTAACCCAGAAAAGGTATTGGCTTCAGTGCTTCTCTCCCAGCCAAGGAGCAGGAAGGCCTGTTCTTTCTTACTACAAATCTGACTTTTCTAGTGTGGCAACAGTTCCACAGTTCTGGTCCCAAGTAGAAAGTAAAATGAAGGAAACACAAGACATTTCATAGAGGAAAAAAACGTATGAACACTTTTTTGGCTTGTTTACATGAGGGCCCAATAAAGCTACTCTCATTCTCTGTACCCTAGATTGGCTCATTGGAAGGAATCTGTTAGGTGTTAGAAATTCAAGTGCAATCTTGTTCTAATATGAATCTTTTAAACCAATTTCAAATTTAATTCTCTTTTCATTTAGACTACAGCTATGATCTCATCCAATTCTGTAAAGTATGCATTAATAGCTAACCCCTCTTGGCATTTGTACTGAGCACAGTTGAAGGTATTGAGAAGATGGGCGTGATTGCTTAGTATTAGCTCTCTGCTAGTCACCTTCTGCTTGACAGTCTTAAGACAAACAAATCCAAAGGGCTTGATCCACTTACAATACTTTTCAGGGGATTTGGGGCCTTGGGTTTTTATTTAATGGCAACACTGTGCAAGAGCTGACTTTCATAAACAAGGATGTGTTGTCTAATTCGTAAATAGCCTTTTGATCCAATGACGCTGGATATACTTGATGTGCATGGTGCCAAGTTGTAATATTCTGAGAACATAAATCTATTTGCACCTTTGTCTCAGAACTAAGCTGAATCATTTGCCACTAGGTGCCTCCTACTCAATAGACATTAGGTTAAGATTGTGAAGACATCAGATGTAAACTAAACTCAAGAGGCTATTGTCCAGTAAGTATGAAAAGACTTCCTGTGTATTATCCTACATAGGGAGCATTGGAAAGTAAGGTGGAGAGCCACAGAGTTCCTGAAGGAGGGGAAAAGTTTAATTTGACAGCCTTAAAGACTCATTAACACTTAAGCAGGTAAATCACTTTTAATTCTTTGAGAAATTACTTTCTGAGCCAAAATATATTTGAGGATGTGTGTGTGTGTGTGTGTGTGTGTGTGTGTGTGTGTGTGTGTGTGTGTTTTCACATGAGAGGAACTATGGCTTTCTATCACTACATGCCTTCTCTAGTTACAGTCTAGGTGAAACTGACTAAATAATTGGTAATGAAGGAAATTCCATTTGATGTTGCTATTTTCAGGGGAGAAAATTCTCCAAAATAAAGTCTCTTCTTTTTTCAAAAATATATTTTATTGTAAAGATGCTGTACAGAGGGGTTACAGTTACATGAGTAAGGCAATGCGTATTAGCGCTCTGCTAGTCACCTTCTGCTTGACAGTCTTAAGACAAACAAATCCAAAGGGCTTGATCCACTTACAGTACTTTTCAGAGGATTTGGGGCCTTGGGTTTTCATTTAATAACAACACGGTGCAAAAGCTGACTTTTATAAACATGGATGTGTTGTCTGATTCGTAAATAGCCTTTTGATCCAATGATGCTGGATACACTTGATGTGCATGGTTTCTTGTCAAGCATTGTTACCCCCTCCTTTGTTGTTCTCCCACTTCTTTTTTTTTCTATTGAATAAATCCCTTTTCATAGCTCCAGATTATAAGATACCACTGAAGTGGTTTCAGAATTCTAGGTTGTATCTTCAACTCCATTCAGACTGAAAGGGAATGGGAGATAGAGCAGATAGATCTGTCAGGTCATTAGGAGAAAGAGTTCCAAGTGTTGATGTAGGAGACAGCTCTTGTTTCGAGAAGAGCATGTACTGAATTGAGGACAGCATGAAAATGAGCCATCAGGACTCCTTGCTTTCCATGTCTTCTCTGGTAGACCATACTATGTGTTTCCTAGGAACCAAGTCTAAATGTCTCTGAGGCCTGTGCCTGCCCTTACTGTCTATCTCCTGATGTCTGCTTCTGTCTGGAAGTTTGACATTTGACTCAAAGTAGGGAGTTAATATGAAGTCTTGGCCAAAAGAAAGGGCCGAAAACATAGCATTGGGGAGGGGAGTTAGGAAAATACTTGTCACTTGTTTATCTTTTTGATGCTTCAAGATTTCTACTATTTAAAACCTAGAATTTGAAGATAGTTATTAACTACATCATTATTTCAGTTGATTTATCACATTTGCTAATTTGTATCTAGCCTCATAATTTTAAACCAGTTCAAATTTTAAAAACCAGGTACACACACACACACACACACACACAC
>NW_012267292.1:9271709-9278951 GCF_000151885.1 Dipodomys ordii
AAGAGCTGAGGGACAGTGCCCAGGCCCAGAGTTCAGGCCCCACGACCGGACCCCCCCCAAAAAATATTGGACACTATATTTTGCAGATGAAATTAAAGCCCCTTTGACAATCAGCTTTGGTCCTTTCATCTTTGAAAGTCTTCCAGAGGCAAGTTCTATGACTATGTTCTCATCGCTTCCTTTTTACTCAGGATTGTGGTTTTGAGAGCCATCCATATACCATATAAAACTTGTGGAGGATAGCTGGAGAAGATATGAGTTTGTGAGAATTGAATGTGGTGGGAGGGGCGATTTGTCAGGGAGAGGCCAGCAGCAGGAGCCCAGCCACAGGCTACAGTACATATATTACCCTTCTGAGCTGAATGGGGTTTAATGGGAGCGCATAGGAGGTCTTAGCATGAATGCAATGATTAAGTGGCTAGACACACACATCAGCAACTGTCAACCTTCTTTGCTTCCCATCTTCCCTCTGCTGAATCGAAGGGACCACACCTCATCAGAAACATGAAAGAAAATAGGCTGACTCTAAAAGACATTTTAAGCTTTTCTTCCTTTTTTTGAAATGTCTGCATTTATATCACTGTCAGATTATAGTATAAATGTTTTTAATATCAATTTTATAGTGCATCTATTGAAAAGAAACCAAGTTAAATGATATATATTTAAAATAAGCACTTGCATAAAAAAGTTTAAAAAATTATTATACACAAACATTCTTTATGAAAATTAGAAATCTCACCCTTTCTGGTTTGGAAACCATAGGTAGTTGAGTTTATATGGTGATAGTATTGTTTCAAAATGCTTTATCATATTTCCTCCTTTTCTGAGAGTAGGAAAAATGTTCACTAAATAACCATCACATTTATTAACATAAACTTCTAGCAGAATACGCTTGTCAGAGTCATTGAACAAGATGAAATATTTTAGGAAGAATTTACTAATTTCTTGTAGCTTGGAGAAGATTGATCTGAAATATCTGAATTAAAAAAAGAATTTCAATAGGAAAATAGTGCTAACTACATTCAGCAGGGATAGCAAAATCTGGGTCCTAAGATCTTGGAAATGTTTTAAGAGACATAAATATAAAATTCAGCTTATTGTTTAATATAACTGGTACTTTTTTCTTTTCTTAAAAATATAGCATAGCTATTGAAACTTCTCAATGAAAACCTAAATACATACTTATGAAGATCATTTTTACTCTACATCCTGCCCAGACTTCTTCCTGTAGACCACAGAAACTGTTTCTACATTTCTACATGTGTCAACTTTAAATAACACGTCAGGAGTGACCTCAATTTGATGAATAATTATTTCCTTCAGCAAGTGATTCTCTTTTCCTTCTTTCATTTGACATGGTTTTAGGTGAAGTCAGAAGAAGTCTTTGATGAGTGGGTGTCCAAACTCCGTCATCATAGAATGTACCGTCAGAATGAGATCGCCATGTTCCCACGAGATGTCAATCACTTTTTCCCTGGGTCCACTGTCCCAGACTCGACATCAGGGGTGTTTGACTCCATTTCCAGCAGGAAGGTAATGAGCATTTTGAAAATACTGAGACTAAAAGAAGGGGGTGGCTTTGTAACAGGGAAGTCCCTGTTGAGAGCAGAGTCTAAGGAAAGTGTGTGGGGAGGGGCAGGTGTGTAATTTATCTTTTGCTCAATAAATCAGAATCAGGACCAGGTGCGATAGCTGAGGAGCAGTTTAATAACCCTCTTGATTCCTATTGATCAGGATTTTTGTTTATTTGTTTGTTTAAATCCTACACACATATTCATATAAGATAGCAGGATACTTCCAAACCTGCATATCATTAATTTGGTATCACCATTTGGCAGAGGAAGAAAATAAGCATTGTTATATGAGGCATTGTATTCTGATATAGCCAAGCAGGGGTAAAAGCCAAAGATGTTCAGGTTTCTTGTGGGTGTTTTGATAGGAACACATGGCAGATGACATCAATTAGGGACTAACCTAACCTGTTACTCTTTGCCCTAAAGTCTCCTCATTGGGCTCTGTTCCCATTTGTAATGTCTTCTTATCCTTGAACAGCGTAGCAGTATATCAAAGCAGAACTCATTTCAAACTGGAAGCAATTTATCATTTTCTTGTGGTGAGACACGAATTCCATTCTGGCTCCAGACTTCAGAGGACATGGAGAAATGCTCAAAAGGTAGAGTGACCTGAAATGTCTGCTTCTTTCTGTCATGTGCCTGAAATAATCTTGGTTTGGTATTTACCCCTAAGATGCATTTGTGTCCCTGCCTTCACCCATCTTTATTTTCCTTCTGCTAAAGAAGGTCACATTCATTCTCAATTAAACACTCTTGGCTTTCAGAGCTATACATCTTAACCTGGGCATATATGAAAACAGATTTACTTTTCTAGTCTTTGAGTGCAAATGTCTGCTTTTTCTTGCTAGCTCTTTTAAAGTGACAAAAATTATTCTGGTGTTTACCTCGGGTTAAAAATCAGTGTTCTAAGCCGGGCGCTGGTGGTTCACGCCTATAATCCTAGCTAATCTGGAGGCTGAGATCTGAGGATCACAATTCAAAGCCAGCCCAGGCAGGAAAGTCTGTGAGACTCTTATCTCCAATAAACCACTAGAAAACTGGAAGTGGTGCTGTGGCTCAAGCAGTAGAGCACTCTCCTTGAGCTGAAGAGCATAGGGACAGCGCCCAAGCCCTGAGTTCAAGCCCTACTACCGACCAAAAAAAAAAAAAGAAACAGTGTTCCAGAGGTAAGTCAGTAGCCAAATAGAGATCTTCAAAATGTAAGCATCCTCTGCCCTTGGCTGTACATTAGAATCATCAAGAGACTCTGAGCATGGTAGAACATTGCTGTAATCCCAGTCTGGGTAACATAGTAAGATTTTATCTTAAATAACCAAAATAAAAAAAGAAAGAAAGAGAAGAATCACCAGGAAAGCTTCTTAAAATACAGGAATATCAATTCCTAGTTCTTTCTCTATTTAAATTAGTCTAGAGGGGAGCCCTGGTGCTGTACTGATAAGGAGCCTGGGTAAGCACTCCTGCCACAAGGAAAGTTAGTGTTCTCAGTCTTAGTTAGCTAAGACTCATCACAGGAATGAGAACAAAATTACCAACAGAAACAGGAGGTCTGTGATTTACTTGTTCAAAGGTAAGACATGGACATATGAAATTGAAAACATTTCTCTAGTTGAACATTTCTCTCATTGATTTTAATGTGTGGCCATGATCAAGAGTTGTTATTAGAGAAAGATGTGAGTGGTGGCCTTGGAAATTGTTCTTCGTGTTGTTGAATGCAGATATTATTTCTATGGGGGGGCATGTGGCCTCAGGCCCTTTCAATAAATATCAGAAATGTATATCAAAAATAAGTAAGCTTCAGTGAATGTAAATAACCTCTGAAATGTACGTGTGCCAGCAACATTAACCTAGCCTGGGAACTTAATTAGAAGTGCAGATTTTCAAGTCAGATGGGATAGCACATGCCTGCATTCCCAGCACTTGGGAAGTTGAGGCAGGAGGAAGGTTAAGTTGATGCGTATTTGGACTACATATGAGTTTGAGACTAGCCTTAGCTGCATAGCAAAACTCTGTACCAAAGAAAACAAAAACAAAAGGAAATGCTGTAGCCCAATCAAGAAATATGTAGTCACAAATTGGGGGTAGGAAGCTAAGGATTTATAGCTTACATTCTCCCAGTGATTGTGATGATGCCAGAGACTCAGAGCTGCTTCCCTAAGGCCTTTGAGCTTTGAATGTTCAGCAGAAACCTCCATCATCATACCCAGTGAAAGCCAGTTGTGAACAATTTCTTGATTAGTGACTGAGATCTAGGCTAAGACTACTTTCTGTTATATCAAGTCTATCTATAGATATTCATCATGGTCCTCAGGCAGGTCCATAATCAATGATGTTATTCTTAGAGACCAGTTAGCCTTCATTCCATTTTACCCACTTAATCGTTGTTGTTGGATGCTGCTGGTCTTCAAGATGGCTGATACATTTTGTTCTTACTAGAAGCCAGAGACTCTTCTAAGCACTCTGTATATATCAACTTAACTTTCACTACTCTCTATGAGCTAGAAGGAAGCTAAGGCACAGAGAAGTCATTTGTCTAGTAGTCACCACAAGTTAAGTAGATTCAAATCAGGATAACCTGGTTCCCTAGGTCCACACATGTAGGCTGAAGTCTATAGCCTTTCCTATTAAAAAGAAAGTACAATTTTCTACTTGTACAGATGGGAAATCAAATGTAGAAAAATCAGAAACGTACCAAGTGCAGTGGTATGCACCTATAATCCCAGCTGTTCAGGAGGATGACATAGGAAGATTGCTTGAGTCCCAGAAGTTCTAGGCTGCAGTGAACTATGCCAATCAGGTGTTCACACACTAAGTTTGACATCAACATGGTGACCTCCTGGGAGAGCTGGAACCACCAGATTACCTAAGGAGGAGTGAACCAGCTGAGGCTGGAAAAATCAGAAAGCATCCATGGCAGCATTGTAATCACTCCTGCTACTCAAGACTTGGACCATTCCTTTCTTTCACCCACAGACTTGGCACACTGCCACACATACCTGGTGGAAATGAGCCAGCTCCTGCAGAGCATGGATGTCCTGCATCGGACATACTCAGCGCCAGCCATCAACGCCATCCAGGTTAGTCCACCCCCTCCTGTGTGCCTTCTGGATTCTGCTTCCTATCCTTCTCTCTAGCCTTTGACTAACAGGGCATTGTGTCTGTCCCGGTGCTTCAGCCAAGCTCCAGGGGATGGAGGTGGTCTGCTGTGCGTTTACCCCATGGGTTTTGTGGGCCTCACTCTCTGCTCTCTTTCCTGTTTTGTAACAAAGGGTGGAGCTTTTGAAAGTCCCAAAAAGGAAAAGCGATCGCATAGAAGGTGGCGGTCCAGAGCTATTGGCAAAGATGCTAAAGGAACACTGCAGGTAACGGTGGCTTCCGCCAGCTGTCGCTTTCCTCATTGGCCTTGCTCTGCATGCCACATGTTGGAACTGCTTTGACTCAGATAGGATAACAGAGAAATTAATGTTCTGGATTATTCTTTCCACTACCTGGGGCAGAGAGATGAATTCAATTACTTAGGTCTTCTGGGTATCACAATAACCTTATCATGAATATTGGGAAGGGAGAGAATGTGAGCTAAAGGAAAATGACATGCACTCAGACATGTCACCATTTCTAGAACTCAGGTTTGCCCTTCTTAATCTTTAGCCTGCTGCCTCCTTCCACACTTGGGTATATGCCTTGTGGCTGTTATGGCCCTGTGGCTTCTTGGTGGATTTACTGCACCAAGCCCACAGGCTCAACCTGTACATGTCTCTGAGACATGACGATATCATACACACTCCCATCATTTTTCTCTAAACTCTCAGTTTCTCCACCAGAGGTTTCCTTTATGGTCATCAGAGTTGTCCTTCCCAATGCTCAGCCACTGGCCAAGATTTGCAGCCTGACTGTTGTATATTAAACATAAATTATTAAAAATCAGATCTCTAACTTTTGAATAAATCATCTGATGGTTTCATGTATACTCTGGTTTAAAGCATCTTGTGGCTTGAACTCATATACTTGCTTTACTTTTCTTTTTGGGTGAGGGGCTGGTACTAGGACTTAAACCCAGGGCCTTGTGCTCTTGCTTGATTTTTTTCTTCGAGGCTGGTGATCTACCACTTGAGCTACAACTCCACTTCTAGGTTTTTGCTGGTTAATTGGAGATAAGAGTCTCACAAGAGTTTTCTGCTAGGGCTGGCTTTGAACTGTAATCCTCAGATCTCAGCTTTCTGAGGGCTAGGATTACAGGCATAGGCCATCAACACCTGGCCAAACTCACTTTTTTTGTTTTTGGGCAGTCATGGGCTTGAACTCAGGGCCTGGGCACTGTCCCTCAGTTTCTTTCGCTCAAGGCTAGCACTTTACCACTTGAGCCAAAGCGCCACTTTCAGCTTTTTCTGTTTATGTTGTATTGAGGAATCGAACCCAGGGCTTCATGCATGCTAGGCAAGCACTCTACCACTAAGCCACATTCCCAGCCCCTACACTCCCTTATAAAGTCAAGAATTTTCCATGTACAAACAGGGAAGTTTGTTATGTAGAAGTCCCAGGTACACATAAAGAAAAGAATTTTAAACCCATTCCCTCTAATTACCTTGTTACTGAATGATGATTGACAGGAGGAAGGAATCCTGTGTAACTGAGAGAGCCTCGCAGCATTAGCTGCCATTTTCAAACTATGGTTTTAAAGCTTCTATAATTTCTAAAGGAATATGTGATTTCCCACATACCTGTGTTTTGTAAGAAGCAAGTTGCTGTGGAAGTAGTTTCATTTTCTTTTCTATCACTCTATAGGAAAAC
Organism: Dipodomys ordii; assembly: GCF_000151885.1. Taxonomy (NCBI): domain Eukaryota; kingdom Metazoa; phylum Chordata; class Mammalia; order Rodentia; family Heteromyidae; genus Dipodomys; species Dipodomys ordii. The sequence goes on from NW_012267292.1 coordinate 9,278,069, forward strand.
TTAATGTATAAAATGTCCTTCTCTTTATAAGCTCCAATCTTAGAACCAAGTAAATATTCAGAACAATTCATATCTGAACAGACTTGTCTTCTCTTTAGGTCCCTAAACCTTTTTCTGGTCCAGTCAGACTCCACTCCTCCAACCCTAATTTATCAACACTTGATTTCGGAGAAGAGAAAAATTATTCTGATGGTTCTGAAACCTCATCAGAGTTTTCAAAAATGCAAGAAGATCTGTGTCACATTGCTCATAAAGGTAAATGAGTATTCCTTCTTTCTAATGTGTTTGATGACAATATGCAATGCATGCCTGAATTGGGAATGTCCTTAGAGATGGTTTCTTAGTTGGTTCATTTTCTGCTCTATGAAGAGTTCGTGCAAGTTAATAATTACCTATTTTCTTGGTATGAACTTTCATTTTAATAGAGTATTTTGTTTCCAACCTGGGCTGGTTCACTCTCCTTACACAACCTCTCCTAGGAGATCACCATAGTGAGGCTGAACCTAGTGTGGAAACTCAATTGATATATAGGAGTTTGCAGCCCAGAATTTCTGGACTTAAGTGATCCTCTTGCCTTACCCTAAACCAGTAGCTGGGATTATAGTCACGCATCATCACACCCAGCAAATATTTGGTATATCATTGGCAGAGGTTCTGAATTCAACTAGTGATAGACTGAAAGTATTTTTAAAAAATTGTCTCTGTAGGGGCTGGGAAGGTGGCTCAGTGGTAGAGCGCTTGCCTTGCATGCATGAGGCCCTGGGTTCGATTCCTCAGCACCACATAAACAAAAAGAAAAAAGCCAGAAGTGGCACTGTGGCTCAAGTGGTAGAGCATTAGCCTTGAGCTAAAGAGCTGAGGGACAGTGCCCAGGCCCAGAGTT
>NW_012267292.1:9279001-9281881 GCF_000151885.1 Dipodomys ordii
ACACACACACACACACACACACACACACACACACACACGCTTATAAACACCCCTTCCGTCCTGTTGTCTAGCTTTTGGTTGACATTCAGACTAAAGTCTAGTAAGTGAACAGTAGTGTGGTGATGTGAAGGTGAATAAAAATAGAAGCTGCCGTCAGATCCTTCCCTTCAGCTGTGCTCATCAAGGCTCAGACACCAAATGTGAGAGAAGCAGCCTCTCCTGAAACAGAGCTCAGCAATCAAATCTGATCTCATTGAAGTACAGCATTAAGTCTATAAAGTCCAGGGACTACATGGAAATTAAATTTGAATTTCTTCTGCCCAACAAACCCCTAGATGGATTTTCTGACAGCATGAAGCATTTCTTAATGTTGTGATGTTTTTAAAAGATTGGTATTTAAAGTCTTTTGTTGGAGCAGGACAGCTGGGAAGTGGTGGAAGGACTGAGGGGAGAGATGAATTACACCCAAGAGCCGCCTGTGCAGAAAGGATTTCTGCTGAAAAAGAGGAAATGGCCCCTAAAAGGCTGGCACAAGGTAAGACATTAGCATTCACGTCCCGTTTCTGGGCATTCATTGTGTCCCACTCAGTACTTGATTCTTGGGTATTATTATTATTATTATCAGCAGCAGCACTGGAGTTTGAAATCAGGGTCTTGCCCTTGCTAAGTAGGTACTTTACCATTTGAGCCAGGCTCCCAGCCATTTTTCTTAAGTTGTTTACAGATGGGGTTTCATATTTTATAGGCTGTGATCAATCAAGATCTTTCAGCTTAAGCCTCCCACATGGCTGTGATTAAAAATGCATGCCACCATTCCCAGTTTATTGATTAAGACAGCCCTTCTTTTTTTTGTTTTTGATTTTTTGGTCAGTTGTGGGGCTTGAACTCTGGGCCTGAGCACTGTTGCTCAGCTCTGCAGTTCAAGGCTAATGCTCTACCACTTGAACCACAGTGCCACTTCTGGTTTTCTGGTGGTTTATTGGAGATAAGAGTTTCATGGCTTTTTCCTGCCCGGGGTTGGCTTTGAACTGCGATCCTCAGATTTCAGCCTCCTGAGTAACTAGGATTACAGGCAAGAACCACTGGCTTAAGACAGCCTCTTGCCAACGCTAGCCTGGGCTGGCCTCAAACTACTTTCTTCCTTAGCTCTACTTCCCCAGTAGCCAAGATTACAAGTATGTCTGGCCAAAATTGAACACCAAAGGAAGGATGTTTCAAATGGATCACTGTAATGAATTATATCTTGTTCCTCACAGAGATTCTTCTACCTGGACAAAGGAATCTTGAAATATGCCAAGAGCCAAACAGATGTAAGTGTTATTGTTGGTCCTCCATGCTGTTGAATCCCATGGGGAAGTTGCCAGCTCAAGGGATAGATTGCATAATCTAGGGCCATAGTGCTTTGAGGATGATGGTTTTTCCAGATAGGATACTGGTGCCTGCTCTGCACTGTCCTGGGTTGAGATTCTTGCTGGGCTCAATTCACCTCCAGGGAGAGGTTCTGGGAGTCCACCATTCCCTACTGGGTATATATGGATCTGTTCTGGCTTTGAGTTATGGTGGGTTGCCAGAGTAGATCAAGGCACTTTGCAGTTAACAACAGCAACAAAGCACAGGATGTGGCATTCTCACCGCTATGGTGCCTGAGCATCACAGTGACACAGGATTGGTTTAGAGGGTCCTCGCTGAGGAGAGCGTCTCATGAAGGACACACTAGCAGTCGGCTGTGAGAGCTCTAAGTGATTGGTAGGCCTGCCATATAGGATTCTTCTTTCTTCCTTTCCTCTGCTTCTCCTCCCTGAGTCTCCTGTCCAATAGTACTTTTAAGTCACTACTTAATGGACTTGGACACAGATACTATATTCAGTGAGGGTCAACCCATGGAGGTTGCTCTCCTGCTTCTCCAAGTGAATATTGTACACTACTTGGCTCCTCTGACTATGAAACAAGGAGAGGCCTTCTTCCCTCCTTGAATACAGAAGTCAGTGTATGCCCAGTACTTAACTCAGCACTGAGGTGCTAAGTGCTCCATCAGCCATGGTGTGTGCGCTTCCTGATAGTGCTTGTGGAAGATCAGGGGGAAGAGATCACCAGTCCTTCACCACTACTATTCCACAGATCGAGAGGGAGAAACTTCATGGCTGCATTGATGTGGGGCTGTCAGTGATGTCTGTGAAGAAGTCATCCAAGTGCATAGATCTTGACACAGAGGAGCACATCTACCACCTGAAGGTGAGGCTGCTACAGGGAGCTCTCTTACGTGCACAGTACTTTCATGTGTAATGTTTTGGTCTTGCTTGAAAAGGAGATTTTACTATGCTGCAGACTGATGTAGAGCTCTTAGATTGGTGATCCTCCTATTTCAGCCTTCTGAGTAGCTGGAACTCCAGGTGTGCAGAATTGTTCCTGTCTTGGTTGTCATTTACTATGCTGTTGATGGTATCATTTGGATATCTGGCCAGCATTTGCACACCTTCATCATTGAAAAATCCCTAAGGACAGTCTCTCATATACTAGGATGTGCAGGACTGTCTGACACTGTTTGAAGGTTTCACATCCTGTCCTCTCATCCTCCAAATAATGACCCCTCACACCCAGTGACTGTGATGATAATTGATAACAAAAGCATTTCTATGTTCCCAGGTTTTGCTCAGGCAGTAATGTCTAAAGTAAAGAACCACTTATAGTTTAAAATGTCTGAAGTATTTCTTCTGTGGAGCCCTGTCTTGCATCTTTATCTAATTTTTAAAATTTTTTTTCTAATTTTTTTTAACTGTGAAAATGCCGTACAGAGGGGTTACAATTACATGGGCAAGATAATGAGTACATTTCTTATCAAGCATTGTTGCCTCCTCCTTTGTTTCCCCTTCCCATCCCTTC
>NW_012267292.1:9294896-9329834 GCF_000151885.1 Dipodomys ordii
TCAAGTGGTAGAGCATTAGCCTTGAGCTAAAGAGCTGAGGGACAGTGCCCAGGCCCAGAGTTCAGGCCCCACGACCGGACCAAAAAAAAAAAAATATCTCTGTAATGAACAGATATTTTTTTTCTTACCATTATTCCCTATTTATGCATCATTGCATTGTCTTAAGTATTGTAAGTAACCTAGAAGTAATTTAAGTGTGAAGGAAGAGAGGATACTGAGGGATGAGCATACCTTAAAAGCCAAGCAGTTTGTGATGCTTTTGGAGCATAAATAAGTAATTTTCTGGAGAGCAATATGACATTGTCTTCCAACTATTTTTAATTCAGCCTATTCAGCAATGCCACTTTGGAGAATCCATTTATAGTGATTAACTTAGAATTTATCCAGACCAGATATCTGCCCTAGCATTATTCATCCTTTAAAAAATTAGAAATAGAACAAGGTATGATGGCTCATGCCTGAAATCCTAGCTATTCCGGTTGTGGAGATCAGGAAGATAGTGGTTCAAGGCTAGCTGGGGAGGAAAAAAGTTCATGAGGCCCTCCCCCATCTCAATCAGTAAAAAGCCAAGTCTAATGGTGTTTTCCTCTCCCTGCAACTATGTGGGAAGTGTAAGTAGGAGGATTGTAGTCCACCTGATCCAGGCATAAATACTAGACCCTATCTGAAAAAAAAAAAAAAACACTAAAAAAAAGGCTGAAGGTGTGGCTCAAGTAAACCTGCCTAACATGTGCAAGGTCTCAATTTGAAATTCCAGTACCACTAAAAAAATTAATAAATGTTCAGTATTGTGGAAGTACATATTAAAGCCATGATGGAATATTATTATATACCTAGTAGAACAGGAGAAAAATTAAATTTAGTACAAAATGCTAATTATTATCATGTTCAGAAGCCAGATTGCTCCTTCATTGCTATTGTCTATTCAAAATAGTGCAGCACTCTGGAGCATAGTCTTTTTTGTTGTTGTTGATTGAGGGGCTTGAACTCTGGGCCTGGGCACTGTCTCTACACTCTTCAGCTCAAGGCTAGCGCTCTACCACTTGAGCCACAGTGCCACTTCCAGTTTTCTGGTGGTTAATTGGAGATAAGAGTCTTACGGATTTTCCTGCCAGGGCTGGCTTTGTACTGTGATCCTAGATCTCAGCCTCCTGAGTAGCTAGGATTACAGGTGTGAGCCACCGGTGCCCAGCTTGGAGCATAGTTTCATAATATTATGTAAAAGTAAAAATGTTCCTACCATACAAATCAGTACTCATATTCCTAAGATTTGCCCCATGAAAATAAAAGTGTATTACAAAGAAATAAAATTTTATGTCCATATAAAACATATAGGGGGGCTGGGAAGTTGGCTCAGTGGTAGAGCACTTGCCTTGCATGCCTGAGGCCCTGGGTTCAATTCTTCAGCACCACATAAGCAAAAAGAAAAAACCCGGAAGTGGCGCTGTGACTCAAGTGGTAGAGCGCTAGCTTTGAGTTGAAGAGCTGAAGGGCAGTGCCTAGGCCCAGAGTTCAGGCCCCACGACTGGACCCAAAAAAAAAAAAAACCATATAGGGAAGGTTCAGAGAAAGTTCATTGGTATAAGCCAAAGACTAGAAACAACTCAGTGCCCTTCAGCAAGTAAATGGTTAAACTGGCATGTCCATGCACTAGAGTACTCCTTGGAAACAAGTAGTATATACAGCAACCTAGATGATCTCAAGAACACTCTGCTATGTGAAGCTAGCTGGTCTTTAAAGTTCACATAGTTCCACTTTATATCATTTCAGAAATGATATAGAAAGAAAGAAGAAATTAGTGTTTGTCAGAGGTTGAGGACAGGGAGAAAGAAAGTGGAAGAATATGAAGGGATCTTTGTGATGATGGGAAGTTCTGACTGTGATACTGGTTATAGGAATATGCATACATAATAAGATATATCCATTTACACCCACATATGTTTACACAAATGAGAATGTAAGTCTGATGAAATCTGGGCAAGGTTCGTAGATTCCACCACTGCCAGTTATCTTGGGTTTTGTACTGCACCATGGTTCTGTAAGATGTTACCGTCTATACTGTTTTTGCACCTTCTCATGAATCCTAACAATTTGAGAATAAACATAGAAATCATCTAAATGCACAGCAAGAGAGGTTGGATTTTTAAAAATTAAATATAATCATAGAATAGTTAGCATAATAACTATCTTATATTGAGCACCTGTCACACCAGGTATTTGGTAAATACTTTGTATTATTTCATTTAATTTTAGAAGCAACTCAAGAGTATGTAATATTGTAATCTCTGTTGTTTAGATAAGAAACCTGAATGAGAATCTAAAGATCATATGATTACAGAGCAGCCAGCCTGAGACTTGAATCCTAACCTGCTTGACATCAGGGTCTACAGCCCTTACTTGGTGTTTCACTACCCTTACAGATAGAGCCCAGGACAACTTTTTATAGATAGAAGCATTTTACTCAATATGTCCTTGAGTAAAAATATAAGGTTATAAAACAGCATAAGGTATTATCCCATTGTTTCTGGCATGGATGGGTATGCCAAAAAAATCTAGAACTATCTACACCAAGATCTGAGTGATAAAAGCTGAAGTTAGATTCTGTTATCATCTTTCTGCTTATCTTTTTCAACTCTCTTTTCCTTTTTTCTTTTCTGTGCTGGCACTTGGTCTTAAACTCAGGGTCTTACACTCTTGATTGACTTTTTCATTCAAGGCTGGTGCTCCACCACTTGAGTCACAGCTCCACTTCAAGCTTTTTGCTGGTTAAAGATAAGAGTCTTAAGGACTTTCCTTCCTAGACTGGCTTTGAACCTTGATCCTCAGACCTCAGCCTTCTGAATAACTAGGCACCCCGCTCAGTTTTCATATTCTGGTTATTTTCATTAAAGAAGAGAAGGATTAAAAAGTCTCAAAGAAGCAATGTTTGAAATGACAGCAAAGAAGAGGGTCTAATATTCCTTTCTTCTCCCCACCCTGTATTTTTCTTTATGTTATTGATTTCTTTGGTTCTTTCTTTTTTTGGGGGGGGGTCCTGTAGTGGGGCCTGAACTCTGGGCCTGGGCACTGTCCTTCAGCTCTTCTGCTCAAGGCTAGCACGCTACCACTTGAGCCATAGCGCCACTTCCGGCTTTTTTTTTTCTGCTTATGTGGTGCTGAGGAATCGAACCCAGGGCTCATGCATGCAAGGCAAGCACTCTACTACTGAGCCACATTCTCAGCCCCTTGGCTTTGGTTCTTTCTTCTCTTGCCCTGTAAACCTAACCTGTTGATTCTGAGAGTAGTTACAAAGAAACTGCCATGATTTTAATGGATGTCCCTCTCATACTCCTATAGCTAGTCACCATTAGACTTCCTCAGTATTTAGCAGACCTGTTGTACCATCATCTGTGACACATGAGGCATTACTTCACGAACCATTTCCTTAAATCTCTTTAAATATTTCCTTGGGCATTTGTTAATACTAAAAGAATCAGCTGTAATTGGAGGATTGTAGGTTTTGTGGGAGGAAATTCCTTTAAAATGCCATTACTTTTAAATAATAGGAACTATCTTTTTAAAACTGAGAAGACAGTGCTTCTGTACCTAAAGAGAGAAGTTCTAAATTTTACTTACATCATTGAAGCTGCTTTCCTCAGCAGGGCAGAGATTGCCATATTGATGGATCCATTGATCGTCTTCCTGGTTGAAAGTCTATAATGGGGTCCCAGCTAGCTGTGATTCTTTAGGGCTTTATGAAATCAGCTGGCTGCTGCAATCCGAGAAAAGGTCAGGGTTTGTGCTCCAAACAGAAATCCAGATGTGCTATTCAACAGCAGCCTGACCCACCTGGACTCACAGCAACCATTCCTTAGTTGTTTCATTTCTGTGGGTTTAACTCATACCAGTACCTGGCTCAGGAAATCTCTCTTACACCAATACTAATATCATGGAATACAGTATTCAGATTTGACCTAAGTCCCATAACCTTCCAAGCTTGAATCATCAGGCGTGGACTCTTTTGAGCTTTCTTCCTGTGGATAGCTGTTTTGTTACTGATAGTGACTATTGGGCTCTTTAAATACTTGTCCATTCTAAAGACAAGAATTCCGTTGATGTAACTTAGGCTGTATAATAGTAAATGCTTTTAAGTTATGGTTTTGTACATCAAATGGTAGGCAACTTGTTACATATAATAGTCTTTCTTTTTATTTTTCATTATTTATTTATTTGCTGGTCCTGGGGATTGAACTCTGGGCTGGGATGCTATCCCTGAGCTTCTTTGTGCTCAAGGCTAGCACTCTACCTCTTTAGCCACAGCACCACTTATAGCTTTTTTTGAGTAGTTTATTGGAGATAAGAGTCTCACAGACCTTCCAGCCCAGCCTGGCTTGGAACCACAATCCTCAGATCTCAGTTTCCTAAGTAACTGGGATCACAGCCATGAGCCACTAGTGCCCAGCTTTTCTTTTTCTTTTTAATCTTTAAGTCATTGCATAAAAGCGTTCCAATACAACCTGTCAGTTTTTGAATACAATGTGTCTTGATCAATGTCACCCCTTCCTGTTCTTACCTATCTTTCCCAATCCTATCCTTTCCCACAATTTACCTATCACATGATAGACTTTAAATTGTATATATGGCAATACCCATGTAAATAAACACAATAAAGCACACTAAACTTAGAAGTTAACATTTTTGTTCCTTATATTAGCTTTTGCATTTCCCAAATGCATTCTGTAGAATACATTTAAAATATACTTAATACACTTAAAATTGAAAACAAGAATTTTATGATTAAAAATGTTTAAAAAACACTTCTAGGTCAGATTTCTTTTGGCTTCACACAAGAAATTGTAGATGGTAAAGGCCTGGAGAAGTCTTATAGTGAAGCAGACTTTTAGCTTTACTTGGGAAGCTCCTTACTGCCTGCTCCCTACCTGATAATCCCAACTAGCTATTAACATCTTGGATTTAAAGCCCCTGAAAACCATACTATGGGAAACATTAAATATGAGGTTTTTCAGAGCCAATCCCCTGCCTGGCTTAATAGGCCACATCTAGGACTGACTAGCTGTGAGACCATGATGTCACAGGTCAACTTGCCCTCTGTGGGCCTCAATTTTCTCATCTGTTAAGTGTTTTAAAATAGCTGGCCTGACTCCTCTGACTCTCAAATTCTGCCAGTATCATAGTTTCTATTATGAATTGTTTCACCCAAGACAGAGAGAATTCATACTGATGCTTATTGTGACAAGAAGGGTTTGTGAGAATGTATTCTAAAAGCAGCAGTGAAAAGAAATGATCAAACCTAGCTGTCAGATTTAGGGTGAAAAAAGCAAGAAACCCAGTGGAACCAGGGGCAGGGAACTCTAGATAGAAGTAGATATTTGCTTTCTTTCCATGAAAGGGAAAATATTGAGGCCTAGGAAGTATATTCCTGTATTTGAGAGAAATATTCATTTATCCATGCAGATACTAAGAATAAAGCAAAATTAAACTGTATTAGCTTTCTCTTCTGTCCTAGAGCTTTTTTGGTATTGAGCTCCAATTGTTGAATGACCATTTTCTGAACTGTCTTGAGGTAGAGGAAGCATTGAATCAAACACCGTGTGCTGCCCTGAAAATCCTATGTCCTCATTCTATTCATCCCTCCTTCCCTCTCTCCTTCCCTCAGCCTCTGGCAGCCACTGAAATTTCTACCGTCTGAATAGCTTTGCCTCTCACAGAATGTCCAGCAGTTAGAAACATTGAGTATATAGCCTTTTCAAATTGGCTTCTTTTTTTCACTTAGGCATATGCATTTATCTCCTACTAAGGGACATCTTGGTTTCTTCCAGGGTTTGGCAATTATGAATAAAGCTGCTATAAACACTTGCCCCAAATCAGTCAAGTATGACATAGTGATACCACTTTCACATATTAGAAACCAACATATTTTCCCCTAGGTGGCTAATATATATTAGATTCATATATATATATATATATATACACACACACACATACACACACACATATATACATACACATGTATATATACATATATATGTAGGCTTCTAATATATATTAGTTTCTAATACACACACACACACAAACTCTAAGAAAAAGTCAGGTAATATATTTATGTAAATTGGAATTCTGTTTCAACATGCCAAACAGTTGATTTCACATAACTTGCCAGTAAATCAGTAGCACCATTTAGGACAATTACCTAATCTGTGCAAAGTGATTTGGGCAGAATATTGGTTAGAAAAGATCAAATCATGCTAGGTATTTTTAAAAACATTAGTATTTTAAAGATAATTCACTCAAAACTTGGTTTGTATTTAAGCAAAAAAAGGAAAGGAAAGAAAGCTGAGTTCTACTGTGTGTTAAGTGATATGATAGTATATTTTCTCATTGTTTCCTTAAGGCATGGTGACTGGTGGGCATTTTCCACACATACAGGGTAGAAGTGAGGATTTGTCAAAATCTAAATCCCAACTAAGTAGTGTACATAGGATTCAAGGTTCTTGTCTGCCTTACTACCGACATTCTTTCCTTTATATCACACTACCTCTTCAAGGCTGGTGCCCATAACATCGATAACTATGTTCCTTATGGTCCTTCCTAGTGCTAGAAAAATGCTAAAGAAGAAATGTGTGAAGCAGAAGGAGCTCAGATCTATTAAGAGTAGAATTATCCTTCATTAGCAGCTTCCCTATCCAAATATATCATGTATTCTAGCCTCAGCAGCTTAATGCAATTAAGGACTGGCATAGGAGATTTCTTATAGTCAAAACTCAACCTTGTCCCACTCTCTTAAAGCCAAGAGGTCTAAGAAATACTTAAGGATTATCTGAGAGAGGGATATGAATAAATAGAGATCCCATAACTGTCCTCCAATATTTGACTTTTTTTTTTTTTGTCAGTCGTGGGCCTTGAACTCTGGGTCTGAGCGCTGTCCCTCAGCTCTTCAGCTCAAGGCTAGTGCTCTACCACTTGAGCTGCAATGCCACTTCCTGTTTTCTGGTGGTTTATTAGAGATAAGAGTTTCACGGACTTTCCTGCTCAGGCTGGCTTTGAACCTCGATCCTCAGATCTCAGCCTCCTGAGTAGCTAGGATTACAGGCGTGAGCCACTGGCGCCCAGCCAGTATTTGACTTTCTTTTTTTTTTTTTAATTTAATTTAATTTTATTTGTGAACATACTGTACAGAGGGGTTACAATTGCATGGGCAGGATAATGCGTACATTTCTTACCAAGCATTGCAGCCTCCTCCTTTGTTTACCCTTCCCCTCCCTTCCCAGCCTCCCCCCTACCCCCCATCCCAATCCTTCTCCTAAGTATTTGACTTTCTTATGTGAGAGGAACTAGTTCTATTTGACAGTGGGGAGAGACTGAGGCAAATGTTGTCTTAGCAACAGGAAGGACTTTAAAGAGCATGGGCTGAAAGGCCACTTAGCCAGGATGTTGGGGCTCACAAATAGTTGGTCATGCTTGGGGTGGGCGGCTTGGGTGATCTTTCAGGTTTTTAGGCTTTCTAGGTGGCTTTATTATCAGATACCCATGGATGCAATAGTGTGTTTAAATCTTTTGTCTAAATAAACTTAGAATGAAGTTAGAAATAGTAAGACACTCCTGTTGCAGAATATCCTTGACATTTGGGATCCACAGTTACTATAACCGTGGTCTCCATGATTGGCCTCAAGGGGCTGGGTGTGACTAATGTCCTCCATCCTCGGAGTAGTTACATCTAAGAACATTACTGCTTGGGGATCTAGTCTTCTAAATCCTATGTTAAATGATTGTGGATGAATTTTAAACCTTACAATGATAGATAATGACTACATGAGTTTCTTTTTGCTTAATTTTTTTCCCTGCTTATTTTCACACTACAGCCTTAACAATACATTCTGAACCAAACAGTGCACATTCTGCCAAATGAAACCTTTAAATAGGAATCGCCTAGTTGAGTTGAAAGCCTTGCTTAACAGCAGGGCAAAAGAAAGCCAGTGGAATTGATTTGGGAAAGTGGCAGCCAGCTGAGTACCATGTTAATTTCATTTGGAAGAATAAACATGTCAGTGAGGAGGCTGTTCCCCTAGGGACCTACTGCAGTGGTCATGTGAATCCCATGGGGTGAGGGAGGTGATTAATGGGGTATGAAATGCAGTGAGCTCCCAGCAGGGCTCATCACCCTCCTCCTGAGGCTGCTCTCCTGTGGCTCAGTATGCTTTGGTCTGTGGCTCAGTATGCTTTGGTCAATCCCTCATTCATAGAATCAAGCATTGTTCCAGCAACAAGCTAAAGCATCCTGCCAGAGCTGCTGCTCCTAATTCAAGGGATCACAGTCATCTACTGTCATCCTTGTGTATCTCTTTCAGCATCATCTCCATTTTTGCCATCATAGCATTTAATACTGATTACATGCTGTGCACTGAGTTCAGAGCTTTACTTGAATTATTTTATGTAATCCTTTTAACAATCTATTAAGTAAATGCTATTGGTTTCTATTGGTATCCCCATTTAGGGGCACATTATTTACTTATCCAAGATCATGGAGTAAATAAACAATGGAACCCTCTCTTCGGGTGATGGAAGAATATCATAGTGTGTGTTTGTGTGTGAGAGGATGACAGAGACAGAGTCCAAGACCAAGAGTCAGAGACAGAGCACGCACAAATTGCTTCTTTGTATTAGGACCTTGAAAAGATTCTCTAAGTCTGTCACTAAATGCCACAGACTCAAACAAGTTCAGTGGCAACATATAGAGTTCTTGCTGTTAAGTGAAGGGAGTAAGTCAATAATGCGTATTTAGTTTCTGGGTTACTAAATAGGCCACTCTTGGATAACAATACCTCTGAAAATGCAAGCCTGTGGGAATTCAATAATATGGCAGGTGATTTGAGAAGCAGTGTATCTCAGTTTCTTCCTTCTTCCTGCCCTTCTATCATAAAATATAATGGAAGAATTAGAAAGATATTATTCAGATGTGCTAACCTTGCTTAGTACTATAGCACATGACATTCTCTCATCCCCAGGAAGTGACTTGTGCATTATGTAATCCAAAACCTGATAGGTTTTTTTCCCCCCATATAAATGGTTTTTAAATTGTTTAGGAATTTGAGTGCCTGATATTGCTAAGTTCTCTTTGTACCTGAATGTTATCTGAATGTTCTCAGACAGTGAGTAGAATAGCTGAATGCTGAGATTCTTGTCCTGTAGCCAGAGGGACCAACAAGGAAGAAGGATAGGAAACACCTTAGTTTAGAATAATTTGAAACTTACTGAAAAGTTGCCTTTTTAATATTGTGTCACACTTATACTCTTTCTTTATAAGTATACTTTTATCATATACTCATTCTTTATATACTCTTTCTATTTATAAGCATACTTTTGTATGATTCATGGTTCGTTCTTCATGGTTTTATACTTTAGGTTATATTTCCTTCAAATAGGGATGTTCTGTATGAGACCCAAAGTAGTTATCAAATTTAAGACATTTAGCATTGAACCAATACTGTTATCTATTCAAATGCTCATATTCATAGTCAAATGTCATCAAATTCTGAAGAATGCCTTTGAAGACCATTTCCCTTTGAGAACAGGTTCTGGCCTGGGGTTCGTTTATACACCGCATTTCATCATCCTGTCTCCTTAGCCTCCTTTAATTGGGAACAGTTCTTTAGCCTTTTTTTCTTCCTTATAAAACTGGGATTTTGATAAATATAGGCCAGTTGTTTCCTTCTGATCAAATTCAGATTCTACCCCTGGCTGGCAAGTCAACAAAGAAAATGTCATGTCTTTTCCAATGTATTATACCCAAAGGCACAAGAGTCCACTGACTGTCACTTGTCATTAATTTTGATCACCTGGTTAAGGTTCTGTGTTGTTTTTCTGCTGTATTGTTACCAATTTCCTCCTGAAAAAAAAAAGGCATTGTTATCCATTATCCATTCTTATCCATTTCCAGTCTTTGAGGGTACAGACACTAACTGTTGATTATTTTGAATCCATAAGTCGGAAAAATATAAAACATTATAGTGGGCAGGGCCTTAGGATTGGCAATGTGTGTGAGTTTTAGTACGCTTTATTTTTTAAGCACTTTTAGGCCCTGACCAAAATTGCACATAAAGTATAGGATCCCACAAAACCCCCTAGACCCCACACTGTCAATATCCTATACCAATGTAGTTCATGTTACAGTTTTTTTTAAGCACTTACATAGACATGCCATTATTATCCAGAACATGTATTTTGTACTGATCTCGAAATTTTTTATAAGAAATAGGATTTGCTAAAATCGTTTTCAATTTTCTTTGTTTAAATGAGATGTAAAGAGGGGTTCTAAATTCTTTTTAAAAGCAGTAGAATTTTCTGTGTTGTTTTTAATTATGCCTCTTTTTAAATTTTTTCTTGTAATGATTGTATCTTTATAGTTTACTTCGCCTTAAGGTCAGCTTTTAATAGCATATCAACGGAGAGAGAAAGACTGAAGCAGCTGATGGAGCAGGACGCCTCCTCCTCCCCTTCTGCTCAGGTCATTGGTCTGAAGCACACACTGTCATCTGTGAGTTACGTGTCCATGTCACAAGAATGCCTGCCAATGTATCTGGGCTTATGAATTGCTTACGTTTTCCAGCCCCATAATTGTGTTCAAAATTCATAACTTTCATGGTTGAGTTGAAAAAAATTAGGAGAAAACAAAACAACAAATGGTCCAAATTATGTCCTAACTTTTTATCAGAGACAACAAAGCTGTGAAAGAGCCTACCCAAATCTTAGTAGCTAATATTTTTTTAAATGATACATTCTTTAAGTTTGATTTCCTCCAATGTCTTACATTTTTGGTCCTTATAAAACTTTGACTCTGTGTGTATCTTAATAGATGTTTTTTGTAAATGCTTACAAAATCTGGGTGATTTTTGTGGACCTGAGACATCACAAACTTGGATCAATTTCATATGTGACAAGTGGCAGAGAGAAATTTCCAATTTATACTCTTGTGCAGAGCACTGACCCTATACTCTGCTCTTTCTTTTTTTTCTTTTCTTTTCTTTTTTTTTTTTTTTTTTTTTGTCGGTGTGGGACTTGAACTCTGGGTCTGAGCACTGTCCTCAGATCTTCAGGTCAAGGCTAGTGCTCTACCACTTGAACCACAATGCCACTTCCAGCTTTTTTTCTTTTTGCTTATGTGGTGCTGAGGAATCGAACCCAGAGCCTCATGCATGCAAGGCAAGCACTCTGCCACTGAGCCACCTTCCCAGCCCATACTCTGCTCTTTCAAAGACACAAAAGTTGGTTTATTTTATTACAACTAGTACAAAAAATGTTAGCTTTTTTGTCCTACCATGAGTACCAAGAATGAGTCACACAAGTGTCAGTTAATCATTGGGCCATAACAACAGATAAATCAGTGCCCTAGCCTCAAGTGTAAGCCATTCATTCTGCTTCTAAACCTGTTTGTTCTCCAAAGCATATAGGCTCACTCTGTTGATGTGCTCTGTCCTAGTCTTATTTGAATAGCTAGAATTGTCTAGCAGTTAACCATTTATCAAGAAACTAGAGAACTTTCAAATTAGCATACTTATTACTTTTTGCTTGTACTTTGGGATTCCTACTTTAAAAAGAGAAAGAGCTGAAAGCCAGTAGTCACACTGGTAATTCTAGCTACATTGGAGGCTGAGATCTGAGGATCTTGATTCAAGGCTAGTCTAGGTAGAGAAGTCCCTGAAACCCTTATCTCTAACTAATTACAAAAAACCTAGATGTAGACCTGTGGCTCAAGTGGTAGAACAGAGTAAAAAGCCCAAGGACAGCACCTAGACCCTGAGTTCAAGACCCAGGACCAGTGCACACATGTATACATACAGAGAGAGAGAAAGAGAGAGAGAGAGAGAGAAACTATTATGTTGCTTGTATTTTTTTCTTCTTCTTTTCTTCCTCCCTTCTTTTTTAGTAAGCCTAAGGTTTGAATCAGGGCCTCACACTTGCCATGTAGATGCTCTACCATTTGAGTCACATATAGCCTGGTAATGTTGCCTTAAGGTTAGAGAGAGAAACACATCCTTTTGAATTACAGTGAACAGCCAACTGAATACTGAGTTACTACTTTGGCCTGACTGAAACAAAGTAGTTTTGTTTTTTTTTAATTTTGAGTTTATTTCTTAGTGGTGTAAGGCATTTCTTATTGCTCTCATTAAGATGGCTTTTAATACATTTGGAAGATACCTCTAAAGGGCCCCTAGTTCCTTTTCCTTCCCACTCCCTCCTCTCATGGAGATCATCTGGCCTCATCTTGTGGATCTGCTTGTGTGGCAGAGAGACCTATTTGGCCTTGGCGTTCTGGGCCACAGAATGAAGTCACCCTCATAGTGATAAAGGTAGTGATCAGGACTTAAATAGAATAGTCCTTTCCTTTTTTGCTTGGATTCAGGTCTCTGCAAGACTAGTTTTTTTTTTTACAGATAAAAAATTGCAAAATAATCTCATCTATCAGAATGATTATCCTAGGGCTGTATGTGAAGTCTTGGTATGTTCTTACTTATACATGTTGTCCACAAAAGAAAGAGAAGCTACTAAAATAGCACAATCTTCAGGTTAGAAGATTCTAGTCACCCAAAGACACTGTTATACATGGTTGCATAACCCTAATCTTAGTTCTTATTCATTGTTTCTTAAATGATCCTTGAGGATTTTTTAGGGAGGGAAGGAGGGAACTGATTTTGGGGCTTGAACTCAGGGCCTGGGCACTGTCCTTGAGCTTTTTTAGCTCAAAGGTTGTGCTCTACCACTTGAGCCACAGTACTACTTCTGGCTTTTTGAGAGTAGTTTTATTGGAGGTAAGAGTCCCATAGTTTCCTGCCTGAGCTGGCTTTGAACCATGATCCTCAGATTTTAGCTCCTGAGTAGCTAGGATTATAGGCATGAGCCATCAGCACCCATCAAGGATTTTTGAAATAATGCATAGCTTCTGTGGAAACTACATAGTAAAACTAGATCCTTATTGGAGAACCAGGCCATGGATTAAGCAATACCATGTTCTTCTAGGCTCTCACCAGGTAGGCACTGCAGATCCTGATGGATAGGAAAGGCTCTGAGCTTCTTGGAAGAGAGTCAGGAAGACAGATGGAGAAGGATCTGTGTACAAGCACCCTGAGAGCTGATTGGGGAGTTGTAATCAGAGAATTCTATTCCCTTTCAAAGACAAACCATTTGGAAAAGAGAAGGTTATAAAGTACATAGGACTATTATCAAAGAGGAAATACATCCTTTACTTTTGACCAGTTTCTCACAGATGAGAGTAAGATGACAGATGGGACCTGCTCAGGGGAAAATAAAAGAGTTCTGGGAGTGTGGGGGGGAAGTATGTCCATTAGGGCCAAGGCCCTTAAGCCTTTATGCAGGCAAGTGAGATTTGTTTCATTCCTAAAGAATAAATGCAATAACTAATACCTGTATTAGAAGAGTGAGATTATCTTTCCACAAAATCTGACTTCACAGAGCTCTTCAAGACCCAGTTCAACTGGTGTGATAATGAAATCATATTGAAATATGTTCAGTCATAAGGTGGAGGCAGCATCTTTTCAAAGATGAAAAAAAGCTTGGAATCTTGAGGGAGGGGAAGTTGGCAAAGAGACCAAAGATGGTTGGGCACCTGGAATTGATTCTGGGAGGACCCTGGAGATCTTTCATAAAAACTTGTGGTGGGGCTGGAGGCATAGCTCAGGTTTTAGAGCACCAGCTGAAAAAGTAAGTTGAATGATCACACGGCCCTGAGTTTAAGAACCAATACCTCCAAAATAAACATAAGTAAAAGCTGGCAGTATTTACAACTTCCTCCTTTCACCCTGTATTAACCCTCCTTCCATCTCTGGAGATAAGATTTAGCAAAGGAGTATCATTTCCAGACTTTTCCATTTGTGATCTCCGCAGCCTCCTGGAGAGGAGCGGGAAAAGCCCAAAAGAGTCCTCAGGTGTGTCACTCAGAGTTCCATCACTTGCTATAGATCACCTCTGCTGAGCCCCCCCGCCCCCCGCTGTGCTTTCCTGAACTTTTCATATATTAACAAAGCCATGCTATTTTTTTTTAACATATTTCAGGCACTAGCACAAAACACAGATCTTAAAGAACGCTTACGCAGAATCCATGCTGAATCTCTGCTCCTCGACCCGCCCGCTGTTCCCAAGTTGGGTGACAATCTGGCAGAGGTGGGTAGGTTTCTTCCCTGCTAACCATCTCTACGATTGCTACTCCTCCATGTGACACCCTCTGTCCAATTGCATGGGCTCCCTGCATCATCAGCTGAAGTGGCATTTGCCTCTCCTCCACCTCCTCTGGGAGCAGCTGTGGCTGGGAGCTATGGACAGGGCCCTCAGGGTTCAGAGGCTTTCCTGCTGCTGCTATTGTACATTTGTAACCTTCTTCCCCTGGCCCCTTGAAATCTTTTTTATTTATTTATCTTATTTCACTTCTAAGTGTCACTCTACTCATTATGTATTACTGGAGTAATAGACAAGCATTTCCTCTGATTATCCCTGATAAAACCTACATTTCTGTGACCTGCAATATCCAAGTCCTTGCCATCTTCCCTTTCTCACCTGGTAAAAATAATGCTATATTCTCCTTGTGCTTATTCTCTTCCTCTCTTCATCTGACTTTTCTTTTTCAGAACACAACTTCGCGTGAGAAAGGAGAACATTGTATTGAAATCTCTTGGTCAGTAAAAAGTCTTTCTGCAAGACTTGGGATGTAGCCAGTTTCCAGTGGCTTATACCTGTAATCCTAGCTACTCAGGAAGCTGAGATCTGAGAATCGCAGTTCAAAGGCAGCATTGGCAGCAAAGTCCCTGAAATACTTATCTCCAATTAACTACCAAAAAGCCAGAAATGGAGGTGTGGCTCAGTGGTAGAGTGACAGCCTTGAGTAAAAAAGCTAAGAGATAGTGTCTAGGTCCTGAGGTCAAGCCCCCAGTATTAGCTCTAAACCAGAAAAAAAAAGAAAAAGAAGAAGGAAAGACAATGAAGGTAAAAACTGTTTTTAGCTATCACATGTATATACCTACCTCCGATTTGCTAAAATTTTCATTAACAAATTATTAGGCTGGGTAGATAAGGGAGATAATAAAGGGAATGTGTATACCCATAATTTTTTAAATGATTAATCATAATTCTTTTCCTGTCCTCAAAGCAAATGAAGCCTGAGACTGAGCTCCTTCACTGCTTGGGTTGCTCCTGGATTGGGTGATGAGGAGAGCTGAGGCTGGTGCCAGTTGGGACACAGACACTCTGGGTCGGTGTCTGCCCCATTAAGCAGCACAGGCTGTGCCATATGAGTCAAGCCATCTCACCTGACTGGGGGCAGAGCCTGTCTCTGTTCTGAAGGCAAGATTGTGGCTAAGAAATTTCTCAACACACACATATTCCCCAACAGAGCATCCCTAAACCATCACTTGGGATTGAGCATCTATACACTAGTCGTTGTCTTTTAAGCCTTGGCCAAGACATGTGCTCCCTAGGAGCCCCTGTGTTAAATCTGTACATTTGCTAAAGCTAAGCTTAGTCAGAGCTGTGCCAGGCTATTGCTGGTGGTCATCTGTTGTACATCACCATAGAATTCTCCAGTTTATGCTCATTCCAGAAAATACTTTACTTTTTACATTGCATTATCATATAAATTACATTTATATATTCTGTGATTTGTTAAATATTCTTCATGTATGCCTTTTATTTGTACTCACTCAGCATGTATACTAAAGGCTGTTGTGTTTTGAGAAGGAAGCTATGACCCCCAAGTTTTGAAAAGTACATTTATTATTTATTTTTTAATTTTGGTAATGGAGCTTGAACTCAGAGTTAGTACTGTCCCTTATCCTTTTTTTTTTTTTTTTGTTGAAAGCTAATGCTCTATTATAGTTTTGTTTCCAGCTTTTTGGTGATTAATTGGAGATAAAACTCTCTTGCACTTGCCTGCTTGGGCTGGCTTCAAACTAGGATCCTCAGATCTCAACCTCCAGAGTGGCCACTGGTACTTGGCTTTGAAAAGTGCATATTTTTAAACTGATCTCAAAAATATTGCCCCAAAAGCTGGTATATTATTGTTGAGGGATGGCAGCTATATTCTTCTAGCTCCACTTTCCAGAACAGCCTTTCTGAGTCTGAATCAGTGGTGTAATCATCTCATTCATTTCCTCTTTCAGATTTTTTCTGTTTCCCATGGTTCATCCCTTTTTATTCACTGAATGACTCAGGCGAACTTCCCAGCAATGGAAAACCCATTGTTACCTTCAGGAAATAACTGGAATAGATGGAAAGGCCACCCAGACTGAAAACTTGACAGCAGATTACCTCTTAAAGGAATCAGTCAGACACTCCAAATTCTTCAAGGAAATGACAGCCTCCAATATGGCCCAAGGACTCTGGTTTTAGAACCCTCCAGCATCCTTGCTTACTTTCTATTATCTTGTAGTTACACTATTGAATCATCTCTGGTGTTGTGCTGAATAGTTAAACTCTAAAATCCATTCCTATCAGAAATTACGCCCACAGTTTATCAAGTCCCTTTTTACTTTATATTTCTGAATCAAACGTTTAATATGAAATTATCTTTTCTTAAGATTATTTTATGTTATCATAGATTCCAAATGAAAGGCCAAATACTTTTTAATACAGATAACATCTTTCTGCATTTTTGTCTATTAAAGAAACTGAAAAAGCAAGAAAATTAAAAATCTGAAAGTGAATATGCGAGCTTTATTATTTTAGCTTGTGTGCTTTTGCCTTTCCAGCAGTTCTAGGAGATAGATACCTCAAAAATTCTGAACCTTGACTCTATAAAGTAAGTGGTAGGGATTTCATGGAAATCCCAGAGGAAAGTAACCCTTAGAGAGGCTAAAAATTGGACACACAGACACACAGCTTATAAGAGACAAGCCAGGGATTTAAATCTGCATTTAATGAGACCAGAGCATATGTTTGCTCAGTACTGTCATACCATTATATAGTGAAGGTATTCTAAGCCAGAAAACAGCTTAAAAAAACTCCCATAGTTGGGGCTGGGAAGGTAGCTTAATGGTAGAGTGCTGGGTTCGATTCCTCAGTACCACATACACAAAAGAAAAAAAAAAGCCAGAAGTGGGTCTGTGGCTCAGATGGTAGAGTGCTAGCCTTGAGCAAAAGAAGCTCAGGGACAGTGCCCAGGCCCTGAATTCAAGTCCCAGGAGCAAAAACAAAAACAGAAACAATATTCCCACAGTTAATTAAAATAAGGTAGTGAGTGATATGGTAAAAATGGCGATGGTCACTTCAGGTATTTCTTTTATGTACAAAAGAAATGGCTTGGTACCAGTGGTTCATGCCTGTAATCGTAGTTACTCAGGAAGCTGAAAAGTGAAGATCAAGATTTGAAGCCAGGCCAGGAAAGTCTAAGAGACTTTGAGCTCTGATGAACCAGCAAAAAGCCAGAAGTGGGGGTGTGGCTCATGTGGTACAGCACCAGCTTGGAGCAGAAAAGCTAAGCAAGAATGTGAAGCTGAATTAAACGCTCAGTATCAGTACCAAGAAAGAAAAAAACAAATGAACAAATATCTTGATAAGGCATCAAAAAAACCAAAGAGAAAGAGATGAATTATTAAATAAAGTACATCAGTGCAGCACAAAGCAATTTGGAAAGAAGTTGAATTATTTCCATTGCATGATAAAATGAGTCCCCAACCAATTCAAGTTAAATATAAAAATTTTAATGGAAAAAATATTGATTTGAGTATTTATCAAACTGCTAGAGCAGAGAAGAGTTCCTAAATTGAAGAGTAATAAAAACATGGCAAAAGAAATGTCAAGTAGATTTGGCATATGTCAAAAACAAAGAAGGCACATACTAAACTCAGAAAAATGATTTTAACATGTAAACAGTGAAAAAATAATACCAAGTAAATGAAGAACTCAACACAAATGGAAAAGTAATGTAATTCTCTCTCTCTCTACACATACAAACACACACACACACACAAACATACAAAATAATTGTAGGATTTTTTTTTTTTAGTTTTAGTTTTCAACTCAGTCATAAATTGTATCACTGCTAGGTATGAATCGGTGCTAGGCTATGTTCTGAGATATTCATTATTTGATGATTTCATTATTGGGTGAACATAAAGTGTACATCCGCAAACCTGGACAGTAAATAGACTGCATACCTGTATACATACCTAGGACATATGGCTGTAGTTTTTAAATATGTTTTTTGGTTTTGTTAGCCTCAGCCTTTACAGTGTTTCAATCCTCAATATTTCTCTTCCTCATCTTGTCCTACTACAAGGCCTTTAGAGGTAACAAGCATGAAATTCTTTCTTCTGGAATTCCTCCTGGAGGACCACTTCAGGTAGGTTAGCTGATTGACAGCTAACTGGCTTTTTTGTATATCCAGCAGGAGCATAATCTAAAATAGTAATAAAAAATTGTGCCGGTGCTGGTGGCTCACGCCTGTAATCCTAGCTACTCAGGAGGCTGAGATCTGAGGATCGCAGTTCAAAGCCAGCCTGGGCAGGAGAGACTATGAGACTCCTATTTCCAATAAACCACCAGAAAAACCGGAAGTGGCGCTGTAGCTCAAGTGGTAGAGCACTCACCTTGAGCTGAAGAGCTGAGGGACAGCGCCCAGGCCCAGAGTTCAAGCCCCACGACCGACCAAAAAAAAAAAAATAGTAATAAAAAATTGTGATTTGGTAAAGACACAGCCCACCAGCACAGTCATATCATTAGCAAGAATTATGAACCTCATGTAATCACATGTGCTGCCCTTTTATAGGACTTGGGTACAGTGGGTTTTGTTACACCAACATCATCACAAACACCAGTCATGCTTTACTCTGCATTGTCATGACCACTATGATATCACTTAGGGATAACAACTTTTCAGCTCTGTTATAACTTTATGAGACCCTTTTACAGATGGCACCTGATTGTGCTTACAAATTCACAATCACCTGATTGTAGTTACGAATTCACAGGAAGGGACAAAGAAGTACGGGGATGTGGGTGCCATATGCCACTAATCCTCGCTCTCCCTATATTAAGACTATATTTGCATTTTTAATAATAGTCAGCCTAATGAAAATGAAAACAATTAGATTAGCACATTTTTCTATAGTATTTATATATTTCTATAGTATTTATTGCTCTTAATAAAACATAGTACTTTTTACATATTATTCAAAGTAAAAATAAAATGAATACATAGATTACTACTTCACACATACACACACACACACACACACACACATAATTCTGCTTGTAGAAAATGATCCTAAAGAACAACGAAATAGAAACAAAGACATAGTTACAAAGATTCCATCTTTGCAAACCTGTAAGCACCCTTAATTTTCAATATTACATATATACAATTAGATATTTACTGATTCATCTACGTTGTTTTAGAGAGTTTGTAACAATCTGGAAAATTGCTTACAGTACATTAGGTGTATGCAGCAGAAAATATACAGATTATATGTAGTTTGGTCCTAATTTTTCTAAATAAAAAGGTGCACAAACATTTAATATACATACACATCAATAGGTTAGTAAGGGCCTTCCGGTAAGCCAATGGAATTTTAAGTGATACTCTATTTACATTTTCTGTATTTTCTATTTTGAATTCACGTGAATTTTTGTTCAGAACATGTTAATATTGAAAAGTTTTGATGCAATGTGGAAAAGTTCATAAAATTACATATAAATAGTATGAGTATAATATAATTACATATTAAAATAAAGTCAAAACTAGATGAATAAAAATATTGGGAAAAAGTGAACTTGTTCAAAATCCGCTAAACAAATGTATGAAATTATCACCATGAAACCCTTGTTAATATACCCTAATACAAAAATAAGTAAAAAAAGAAAAAAGAAAGATTGGAGCCAGGTATGGTGTTACATAACTTTAACCAGCACTCTAGAAGCAAGACAGAAAGACTCCAAGCTTAAGGGAAGCCTGGGCTTCATTGTGGGACTCTGTCCCAAAGACAAAATAAGATTAAAAAAAAAAAAAGTGGGAGAGAAATGTATTATCAGTTTTGGTAGTATGGCAGGATTACGAATTTTTTCCTTCCTTTTTCCATGTTTAACTTTTTGTAAAGTAAACTAGATAGGCAACTACGCCTAAGTTACAAAGCATGAGGGGAAATTGTTAAATGGGATTGTTAATATTTTAATTACTTTTTTATTTATGTCATACTGAGGAATCAAACCCAGGACCTCATGCATGAGAGGCAAACACTTTACCATGAAGCCACATTCCCAGCCTGACTGTTAATAGTTTAACAAATGAGATTTTAAGTTGTCTAGAAATTGTAGCCAGTGGTGGTTAGCCTGTAAAAGGGGGAGGATCCCTAAAACAAAATAAAAAATCTGAAATGCTTTAAAAAATCCCAAACCTTGGGCTGGGAAGGTGGCTCAGTGGTAGAGCACTTGCCTTGCATGCCTGAGGCCCTGGGTTCGATTTCCCAGCACCACATAAGCAAAAAGAAAAAAAGCTGGAAGTGGAGCTGTGGCTCAAGTGGTAGAGCGCTAGCCTTGAGCTGAAGAGCTGAGGGACAGCGCCCAGGCCCAGAGTTCAGGCCCCACGACTGGACCCCCTTCCCTCCCCCCAAAAAATCCCAACCCTTTTTAGTATCAATATGATGCCATAGTGGAAAATTCCACAATTGACTTAATGTGACAGATCACACTCAAACACAAGTACACTAACAATACCATAGAAAAGTAGCTTCAGGATGTGTAAGACATATATGAATGTTTAGATTAGCATTCCATCCCCAGGATACCTTATCTTATATACATGCAAATATTTCAAAAGTCCAAAATGTGGTGCCAGGCATTTCAGATAACTAATCCTCAAGATGTATTATTTTCAGTGTTGACCAACCAGGAAATTCCTACAGATTCATCAGGCCAGGAAGAAGAACAGACAGAGCAGGAATGTGCAGTAATGAATTAATGAACAGCACTAGTAAATAAAGTATTATTTTCTCCCATGGTGAGGCTCAGAGGAGATGGAAGATTCCATTGCTTTAAAGGAGTTCTGCTAATCACCAAGGGTCTTCAAACTCTTTTCAGAGGAGGGAGACCATTCCTTTAAGATGACAGCTGTAATACTTCGTAGATTCTACAATAATCTCTTTATTAGTAACAAGAAAAAGATGACTTTTCAGAAGATTTCATGGATGTTAAAACAGTGGCATCGTTAAACCATTATCTTCCTTGGGAGATTTCTTATTTAGGAAGAATCTAAACAAAGGGATAGACGGTGTGTGCCCAAAGTGAACACTTCATAAAGAGATTCCTAACCCTTTACTTGTTAAGAAATACACAAGAAACCCTTGGGTCCTGATATCCACTCCTTAGGCATATTTTACATGGATGAGACAGCAGTATAGGCTGAACTAAAAATTTCTGGACAAGGCAACACCTGGTTTAAACTCTTGTTCCTCACATTATTCTGAGACTTGCTTATCAGATACATAATTAGAAGCAACTCCTGCTGTAGCTTGGAAAAAGATGAGCTTCTCCTCCGTGTTTAAGGAATCTAGTCATTCTTTCCTAAATCTGTCCTAACCAAGGTCCAGGTCACATCTGTGAAGTCCTCTCCAGAAGTTTCTATGTAGCTAGCCTCACTTTCTTCTCTGCTTCCTCTTTGCTCTTCACACAGTCTTGGTTTAATGTTCATTGAATGTTCTCTGCTCATTCAGGTCAGAAATCTTATTCTACCATATTCTTCCATGACCAGCTGGAGACTATACAAGTTAACCACTTAATGTGTTGAGTCAAATTGAATTTTCACTTGCAAATATAATAGAAAGCTTTCTCTCAGGGAATTCAGGTCCTTCTCAGAGGGCAAGTCTAGATGGAGTGGATTGGAGATAGAGGGCCATCTGTGTTTAGTCAGGAGTGATATTTCATTAAATTCTTCTTATAGAGGCTACGTCAAAGATCAGGGGTCTCCTTCCCTTGCAGAGTCATTGTTGGTGGACAGAGACAGACAAAAAGAGCTCATCTCACTTATACATGAATAATGAATGATCTGCCACAGGGGCACCTTTGGATGAAACACAAGTCTGTTTTTCACGAAATGCCTAACAAGCAGCCTCTGGGAACACATAGAGACAGAAAAAAAGTCTATTCCCCTGGAATCAGCCATGCAAAGACCTGCATTCAGTATAATTCCAAGGAAATTTTAGGGTGAAATAAAAATGTCTTAGCAATAGCAAATAAAGGGATGTGATTCAGAGCACTGGAATTTTCCCTTCTCAAATGGAACAAATACTATCCTGGTTTTGGCTTTGAGATGTGTGGAGTGAGTCTGAACTGTGAAGTGCCTTTTGGGGAGAGAACTTCATTTTTTCTCTTTTTGTTTTGCGTGAGGCCTGCTTCTTCTCAACTTTGGAGCTGACCT
Source organism: Dipodomys ordii (assembly GCF_000151885.1). Classification (NCBI taxonomy): domain Eukaryota; kingdom Metazoa; phylum Chordata; class Mammalia; order Rodentia; family Heteromyidae; genus Dipodomys; species Dipodomys ordii. Next base: position 9,317,305 of record NW_012267292.1, read on the forward strand.
GTGCTTTGAGTTGTCTGTTTGCATGGGCTTGTGACCTGTACTTATGCAACTAAATCATTTGTTTATTTTGTTTCTCTTGAGACTGTTTTTAAATAGATGTGGATTTGTTTGTGTTTTTCAAAGGAAAACTCCAGAGATGAAAACCGCGCCCTGGTTCACCAGCTTTCCAATGAGAGCAGGCTCTCCATCACTGACTCCCTTTCAGAGTTTTTTGATGCGCAAGAAGTCTTATTATCTCCAAGCTCTTCAGAGAATGAGGTTTGAAAACTGTTTTTAGTTAGCTGCATCCCAAATCTCTTGTGGCTTTTTTGACCAACCTGTTCAGTAAAGATCTCTGTGTAGAAACACTGAACTCAATGTCCCCTTTCCACACCACCCATTTCATTCTCAGAGTCCTCTCATAAATTATACCCCCAAAACACAAAATGATGTAATATGCTAGACGAAAAAGTTGTACAAATAGTTGAATACCTTCTCATTTGTGTTACTTAGTTTTTATACTTTTTTCAATTACAGATTGAAAGTTCTGACTTGTACTTATTTAAGAATATCATTTTTACGGCTGGGAAGGTGGCTCAGTAGTAGAGCGCTTGCTTTCCATGCATGAGGCCCTGGGTTCAATTCCTCAGCACCACATAAGCAGGAAAAAGTTGGAAGTGGTGCTTTGATAGAGCGCTAGCCTTGAGCTAAAGAGCTCAGGGACAGCGCCTAGGCCCAGAGTTCAGGCCCCACAACCAACAACAACAACAGAGAATACCATTTTTACTACAAAGAAAGAAATTAGCATTCTGTATAACTTATCCATATTATGTGATAAAATTACATATAATTTTAGTATTGCTATAATATGGTTATTGTATTAATTTGTAGCATATAATGTTTTCAGTTGATAATAAAAACTACTTCTGGAATAGGCAAGTAGCATAGCTAGTATTGCTATGTATAAGCATGCATAAATAATTTCACCCCTTGGATATGGAAGTAATATTACTTTTTATTAATTCCTATAGAAAGTCCTTTTTCTCAAAGAAGAATTTTAACTAGTCAACTACTAGCAAACTCTGAAAATGCTGTCTGAATTAATAAGAATTTTTATAATAGAAATCTTGGATTCCACTGCTATTTTTTTCTTTCTTATGAGAATGAATCAAGAATGTATAAATATTTAATGATTGTTGTTTTTCCATGAGTATCACTTGAACAGATTGGCCTATGGACCTCTATGAAAATAGCACTCAGAATTATTTCTATATATTTGTAACATGGAATGCAACGTGGTTGACCATTTAGTGACCCTTGTTTGTTCTTTCTCTAGCATATATTTGTTCTTTCCCACAGATTTCTGATGATGATTCATATGTCAGTGATATAAGTGACAATCTCTCCTTAGACAATCTCAGTAATGATTTGGATAATGAAAGACAGACCTTAGGTAAGCTTACATTTTTTGTTGTTTGTTTTGGTGCTGGTACTGAAGTTTGAATCAGGACTATGTGCTCTTCCTTAGTTTTTTTTTGCTTAAGGCTGGTGTTCTAACACATTAACCCACAGCTCTTTGTGCTGGTTCACTGGAGAAAAAGAGTCTCATGGACTTTTCTGCCCAGGCTGCCTTGGAACCTGGAACCTCAAATCTCAACTCATGATTAACAAGGATTACAAGAGTGAGCCACTAGCACCTGGCTAGATATACATTGTTGGATATCTGAATGTTTGCATCTCACAGTACAATAACAAGCATATATAGAGTTTCTGGTGCATGCAAAGGGAAGGGTAGCAAGGACTACATTAGAAATGTAACACTGTCCCCACACCTTCCAGCTTTTCATAATTTAGATGAGGTGTTGGCACCCACATATGAAAAATACATTCATTCAAATAAATTGGTCTGCTTGTGCAAATACTTATTTTATAGAGAATACACTGATTTTTTTATGAATGTCAAAAATAATTCAACAGCTGTCCCTTCTACAGTCAAACATTCTGCAAATGCATTAGAATATTGCTTTTTTAACCTTTAAATATCAGTTGTTGTAATTTAAGAGTTTTGTAGGGTGTATCTAATAGTCTGATTCAAATGGTAGCTTGATTTTAGATTATTCAAAGTAATGTACTTCTCTCTCCCTCAAGGTATCCATAAGACATTCCTTTATTACTACTTGATACCCAGTGGGAAAATGATGACCACAAAAGATATTTCATAGTGGTAGTTTGAGCTGCAGAGTACCCAGGGTGCTTTGCTACTTTCAAACAGCTTAGGGCTGTGGGAAGTAGACTGTGGGAAGCCTGTTGAGAGGTGCCCTTAAAAAGATTCTATCTGGGGCTGGGAAGGTGGCTCAGTGGTAGAGCACTTGCCTTACATGCCTGAGGCCCTGGGTTCGATTCCTCAGCACCACATAAGCAAAAAGAAAAAAGCCGGAAGTGGCGCTGTGGGTCAAGTGGTAGAGAGCTAGCCTTGAGCTGAAGAGCTGAGGGACAGCGCCCAGGCCCAGAGTTCAGGCCCCACGACCAGACCCCCCCCCCAAAAAAAAAAAAAGATTCTATCTGATTGGACATTGCCCTGTATAGGTCCTTTAGCATCCAGAACATCCCATCTGATACTATGTCCTGAGATTTCTAATTTGTTTGCATGGTGTGTTAGATATCAGAATACCACTCATTTTCACACCTGCACAGCAGACAGAGTATAGCAGGTGCCTAAACTGATAATTCAGTGTTTCTCGGTTCAGTAATTATGCTGGAACTATGGTGATGAATAGTCTAAATACTAAAGAGCTACCCCTTTGGGGACCACAAGGACAGGTAGATAATTTTTCCATTGTCAGTAAAAGCATCTTTTCAGCATTGCACCTGCTAAGATATGAGATGCTCATCATATTCTGAATTTTTGTTTGAAATATTTCTGCAAAAAGAAACCCTTGACGGGAAAGTCTAAAAACTAGTGCATGTAAAGTAGAAGCCCAGTAATATAGGAACAGTTCCTGTGCTACTTTTTTTTCTAAGAAGTCAAGAAAGCAGAGTAAAAGAGAAATGAAGAAACATCACTTGATCCCTTGGTGGTAAACATCATACTAAAATGGATCTCCCTAGTGTGGATGTGGAAGACTGCAAATGCAGAGGGCCTCCATTTCTTAGAGGCCCTAAGGAGCCAAAGGGAGCACAGAGTAAATGGGGTATTCAGAGGCCAAAGTTAGGAAGAGAGGACATGGTTCAGCACCAAAGAGCATAGTTCAGTTGACAGCATATAGGAAAAGCATAGAAGTGAGGATTGGTTCTCTGAAACTTACAGACCACTGTAACCTTAGCTTAACCAAGCTTTTTTTTTTTTAATCTCTACATACTAGATATGGGTGTCCCTGGTTCTCTGTAAACATTCTCCAAGGAAGATTAAATTTCTATACATCTTGAAAAGACGGTTGTAGGACTAGTCTTTATGTCCTATAACTCAATTTTGTTTACAGAAGGAAATAGGATGGAATCAAAGCCTTGGTCCATTGTTACTCTAGAACGCTGCATTGTTACTCCAGAATGTTTCACAGCTCACAGTAAATACTAGAATTTTTAGAATATTTTGTGGGCTGGGTTAATTGCTTAGCTTCTCTGAGCTTCAGTTTTTCTTCATCTCTAAATGAGGACAGTTATACTACCCAAAAGGTAGTCATAAGGAATGAATGAGAATATATGTGTATAATGCTTCGAGGATTGAAGACCATTAAGTAAAAAGCAATGTATGTGTTATCCATTAGTGCTATAGCAGAGAGTGGCATTAGATCAAAACTTGGATTAGTATAATCAGAGAACCTATTTTGAGACTATATGGAAAGCCATTTTTGGAAACTACTTCCAGACAAGCAGGAGAGCACACACCTGTGTAATCCCATCAGTAGAAAGGTTCCAAACTGTGATCTGCCAGATCTTAGCCCCTGAAGAGCTAGGATTACAAGTGTGAGCCACCACTAGCACCTGGTTCTAACACAGTCACCTTTTGAAGGGATACTTATTGCCCAGACATTAACAATAGCTTTATTGAAGAGCAATCTGATTATATGAACCAAAAGTCTAAAAACATCCAGTTACTTCTGTTAGCTGAATAGCAGAAAGTAAAACATGGATGGAGAAACCATGATCCTCATATCTCAGCCTCCTAGTGCTGAGGAAGGAGAAACAAGAATAGTTCGAGGCCATCCAGAGCTACATAGAAAGTTTTTGGAGGCCAGCCTAGACTATATAGCAAGACCTCATCTTAAAAACAAGAGACAATAAACAAGACATACAGTTGCATTTGTCAGAATTTGATATCATTTTTTAAAGTTTTTGTTTGTTTGTTTGTTTTGGGTCTGGTTGTGGGGCCTGAACTCGGCCTGGGTCCTGTCCCTCAGCTCTTCAGCTCAAGGCTAGCACTCTACCACTTGAGCCACAGCGCCACTTCTGGCTTTTTTTATTTTTGCTTATGTGGTGCTGAGGAATCGAACCGAGGGCCTCACGCATGCAAGGAAAGTGCTCTACCACTGAGCCACCTTCCCAGCCCAATTTTTTTTAAGTTTTTTTATAAGTAAATCATATAGGCACAGAAATCCAGTTTCCAGTTTTATTCTAGCATTTAAAGCTATGAGGAACTAGCTTTTGAGTAGGAATGTAAGAGACTCTCCAGGAATGAATTGCATGAACTTTAGTTTGTAAAATCATTGATATGTATGTATATGTGTATGTATTTTGCAATGCTGGAGTTTGCGGCATACTATGCACACACTATGGTACTGACCTATATACATCCTGGCCCTAAGTTTTGGTTTTTACTTGCTCAAAAATCTTTTGTTTGTTTTCTGGAGTCGAGTCATACTCTGGATAAGTGGATTTAATAGTATAATTGAGTTTTTAAAAAAGTTTTATTACAGATTTGTGTGTGTGTCTGTGTGTGTGTTTATGTACATGTGTGAATGTGCTGGTACTGGGATTTGCATTCAGGGCTTCATGCTCTCCCTTAGTTGTTTCACTCAAGGTTGATGTTCCACCACTTACACCCCAGCTCCACTTCTGTTTCTTCTGGGTAACTGGAAATAAGAGTCTCTGATACTTTCCTGCCTGGCTGGCTTCAAACCATGACCCTCAGATCTCAGTCCCTTAAGTAACTGGATTAGAAGCATGCAGTTGTACTTGGCAGATTGTTGTTGTTTGTAATGGTGGACTAAAGTGAAAAGCTTCATAAAGATAGCCAAGCCTTTTTGCCTTTCAGGACCTATTCTTGAGAGTGAGGAAGCAAGGTCCAAAAGAAGAACATGTTTGCCTGCACCAGGCCCCAACACCAGCAACATCAGCCTGTGGAACATTCTGAGAAACAACATAGGCAAGGACTTGTCCAAAGTGGCCATGCCGGTGGAGCTGAACGAGCCCCTAAACACACTACAGAGGCTCTGCGAGGAGCTGGAGTACAGTGAGCTGCTGGACAAGGCTGCCCAGATTCCCAGCCCCTTGGAAAGAATGGTAAGGATTAGACCTGCCAGTGGCATTGTCCATCCTGGTCCTGAGCCACAAGCCTGTTTATCTGGGCCTACCAGAGCCCAGATGGATGGACAGACTGGTTTTCATTTTTTATTGCCCTCTGGTTCTCATTTTTTATTGCTCTCAAGAGAGGATCATGTCTCAGAGACATTCCTTCCTCTTGACCTGGCTGTTTCTAGTCACCTTGTTGGGATCTAGTCAGCATGGGAAAGAAAACTCTGGGCTTGGGGTAGGTCTGCTCTGTGATTTTATGGTACCTCTTTTTCCAGAAGCATCCATCTTATGGTTCTCTAGGCCAGTTTGGAAAACATGGCTTTAGGGCTGTCTGCATGTTTATTTTTACTACCCTGGGTGCACAGAATTTAATATCGTAAGCTGTTTTTCTCATCCAGTGTAAATTTCCCTTGAGAATGTTGTGGGCTATTTCTGGAATTGTCCCATTATTTTTTAGGATTTTGGAAAATAAACTCAAAGAGATTTTTACACCAGAGAGATTCTTCCCCTCCCCTCCTCATTATATAAAGTAGGGGAAAAGTCTGTTCTTACACATTGAAAGATCCCATTGTGAAAACTGTTCTTTTGTTTTCCCAATTGTAGTCTGGTACACAGTAACATTGTGCTCTGCCTGAGATGCTGGGACTTCAGTCTTCTCTAGGTATAGACACTTCCCTGGGTCATCTCTGATTGGCCAACTTAGAACTGGAGCACCCCTCAGCTTCACAGACCTAAGCTGATTCATCTTCCCATTGGTAGAGGACACAGTCATTTAAAGATGCTGTATGTAGCCAAGTGCTGCTATCCCATGCCTGTAATCCTAACTACTTAGAAGGCTGAGTTCTGAGAATTAAGGGTCAGAGCCAGCTGGGGCAGACAAATCTGAGAAATCTTTACCTCCAATTAACCTGCAAAAAGCTAAAGTGGAGATATGGCTCAATTGGTATAACACTAGCCTTGAACAGAAAAATTCAAGTGAGAGCCTGAAGCCCTAAGTTCAAGCCCCAGTGCCAGCACAAAAGACAAAGAAAGAATAAAAGAAAGAGAGGGAGGAAGGGAGGAAGGAAGGTAGGTAGATGATATATATTCTTTGGTTTTAATCTTCATGGAAACTTCATTACTTAAGAGATCTAAAGACTAAAGGGAAATCTCTCAACCACTGACTCGAAGAAACATCTAGTCCTACTTAGTCTCCCATAGAAGACTTTCTTTCTTGACAGTTACAATAATGACAAAACAGAAAAACAAGCTGTTTTTAAAAATCTTTGTTCTTCTTCCTCAGAGAATTTCTGCTGGGATTTCAAGTCAACATTTGTAGGCAGGTTTTTAAAGACAATGATTGACTTGGAACAGAGAAGTATTGTTAAAGGAATTTTGTTCCCACAGCGTTTTGGCTACCTCTAGGATGTTCTGCGATGATCAGATCGCTTAGATTTAACTATGTCATTGACTGAAGCAGAAGTATGAGGACAGGCTTCCCAGCTAGCACCTTACTGAACATAGCACCTTTAGTGTGTTGCAGGTTACCTCCTGTAGAAGTCCCCCTGCTGTGCTATGAACCCAAAAGGAGGTGCTTCATCCGCCCCCTCCCATTTCCTTCTTCCCCCAGCATAATGAATGAATTGTATTTTCAGTTATGATGGTGATTCAGAACTGTTCAGCATTTCATATAGACTGCGATCTTACTGTCTCACAGGTTACAGACAAGAAAGTGTATCCTTTTGATAAATCCAAGTCAGTAAAAGATGCACATAATTCCTAACTTCCTGGCCTAACTACATTGCCAGAAATTTAGGACAGCTGAATTGACCTCAGTCCTTCCCCTCCCCTCCCCTCCCCTTCCCTCCCTTCCTTGCATCTGACAAGAAAAGAATTCAGGCAAGCTCTGAATACAAGTAAAGATGATAGGTAAGTTTATTAGAAAAGAAACGTGGCAGAGGAAGAGAGCATGTGGTATAGATGTGCCATAGAAAGATATCACTTCAGCCCATCTCTGCCATCTTGTGCTATATCTTCTGATTACGGAATATGGCCTTAAGTTTAATAGGGAAAATTTGGAGTCCTTGAAGATGATTTTCTGATTGATGGGTCTCCTTTCTCTGCAGATGCAGAGAAAATAACATATACTCAGGTTTTGACACTGTAGGCAGTCATGAATGGGATTGACCAAAATGTAGTAAATTGACTTTTGTGTGTGTGTGATGTTGGGCTTGTGCATGCGAAGGACACTGTACCACTGCTATACCCCCCGCCCAAGAATTGATTTTGATAAACTATCCAGCAGCTCTCAAGCAATCTACAATGTGAGGTGGCAAGCTGGGTCCTATTGCAGGCAACACTCAACTGTTTTGCAAAAGGTTAACACAGAAGGTTATATGACGGCGAGAGTTTTTCTTTTTTTTTAAGGCACTTAGGCTTTCCTTCAGTATAAGAAACTTTTCAAAGTATGCTGGGAAGAAAGAAAAGTTGAGAAAGGGAAACCCTGCTCATACTACTTTTAGCCAAACTGAAATAAATAAGTTTTCTTAAAAAGATGTATCTCTTTAAATGGAGAATATGATAAAAAAAATTCTGGCATCTTGATCAGGAGGGACAGTAAAAGATTTTTCTCATTTCTGCATGAATATATAGTTATCACTGTGGTCCTCCCCTTTTAGTTTTTTTTTCTTCCCCAAAAAGCAGAAGATTAAACCACTGTAGCCAGTGGTTGTTTCTTAGTCAGAAAACTACTCTCACAAATTTTCTGGACTCAAAATGATTTGTTAGGTTTCTACTTTTTAGGTGCCTATTTTTGCCAGTCCTAGGCTTGAACTCAGGGCCTGGGCTCTGTTCCTGAGCCTCTTTGTGCTCACTAGTGATCTATCACTTTAGCCACAGTGCTACTTCTGTTTTCATCTGAGTAGTTTATTGAAGGTAAGAGTCTCATGGACTTTGCTTCACAGGCTGGCTTCAAACTGTCATCCTCGGATCTCAGCTCCTGAGTAGCTAGGTTTACAGGCATGAGCCACCAGTGCTCTGCTTTTTAGGCTTTTTGAATGGTTTATGCCAGGTACCAGTGGTTCATACTTGTGTTCCTAGCTGTTCAGAAGGAGATCTGAGGATCAAGGCTCAAAGCCAGCTCAGGTACAGAAGTCCTTGAGATTCTTATCTCCAGTTAACCAGCAAAAAGGTGGAAGTAGAGGTGTGTCTCAAGTGATAGAGCACCTCCTTGATCAAGAAAGCTAGGCAAGAGCATGAGGTCCTGAATTCAAGCCACAGAACTGGCACAAAACCAAAACAACCAACCTTAGGATGCATCCTCCTGAGTTTCAGGGAAAGTTTAGCTTCTTCTTATACTCTTTCTCTCCCCTGAAATCCTAATGTCAGGGTTCCCAAGTAGTATGAAGCTGGAAGTTTCCAAACCCACCTCACTATGCCATGAATATTATCATCTTAATTGTCCTCTGAGCTTTTAGGTATCAAAGTAAATGGCAGCGGTGGCTTATGCCTGTAATCCTGCTACTCAGGAGGCTGAGATCTGAGGATCATGGTTGGAAGCCAGCCCTAGCAGAAAAGTCCCTGTGAGACGCTTATGCCCAGTTAACCACTCAAAAACCAGAAGTGGAGCTATGGCTCAAAGTGATAGACCACTAGCCTTGAGCAAAAGAGCTCAGAGGCAGCACCCAGGCCCTGAGTTCAAGCCCCACAACCAACAACAACAACAAAAAGTAAATGGCCACTTTAAAATTGTTAATTGATTTGCTTCTGGGTATTAGTTGGGCTTTTTGCTACTGTGACAAAATACTTGATAGGATAATTTGAACAAAAGAATTCTTTATTTTGACTCATGGTTGCAGAAATTATAGTCCATAGATTTCTGTTGAGGCACAACATCATGGCGGTAAGAACATGTGGCTGAAGCTTGTAGTGGTCAGAGACAGAGAGAAAAAACACAGAGACGTCCAAAACAAGATTCAGACCCCAAGGACATGCCCACTTAGCCCCTCAGTGCCAACTTCCTCCAGCCAAGTCCCCATATTTTAAAGTTTCCAGAGTCACTAGCTAAGGAGAAATCTTTCAATAATGAGCCTGTGGGGGGTCATGCATATTCAAGCTATAACATTGGGCCAAAATGAACATTATTTTAACCTATAACTTCAGTTTTCTTTACACCTAAGACAAATCTTTGGCTTTCTGAGATAAAAAGTAGCAAGACAAATTGAGAAATATTTGATTTCATTTCTTTGTAGAAAACAAGTTTCTTGGTGACATAGAAGTAGCCAGGTTCTTTTCTTTCCATCTACAGGTATACGTAGCAGCCTTTGCCATCTCTGCCTATGCATCTAGCTACTTCCGAGCTGGGAGCAAGCCGTTTAATCCTGTCCTTGGAGAGACATATGAATGTATTCGAGAGGACAAGGGCTTCCAGTTTTTCTCAGAACAGGTGAGTGTGCTCCCTTTGTATTTGGAGGAGTTGCTTGTGCCTGCAGCTTTAATGTGCTTCTAAAATATTTATTTCTCCCTTTCACTGGCTTCAAAGACTGGAGATAATTACAGTGCTTAGAAACATAAAGCCAGGGATCTATTTTCCTTCCACTGAAACTTACCACCATCCCTTGAGTACTTGGTTGGCCACATGCATGAATGCTGCTCTTCCTCTTTAAAATCATTAGTGAAAAGAATTTTCAGAGCATGAAATGTTTTCCCAAAATGCAACTCCAGATTTGAAAGTGTATCCCTAAGTGTTGCCATCAGCATTCCAGAGCCTGGTGCCCCTCAGAATGGGTAGCACCAAGTCAGTGCTCTGTTCTTAGTTCTAGTCTGAGAGGAATCACTCGTTCATATATTTATTCATTCTAATCAACTGTTATTTAATGAATGTATACCCTGAGCCTGGCACTGTTCTGGTGCTGAGGCAGAGCAGTGGAAGGGGAGTCTAGAGACTAGCCAAGAATTTCTTATATTTGGGAAAAAGTGATTTTGGAGTGGTGGGATAGAGAAGGCAGGAAGGGAATAAATATAATCAAAGTATATTGTATACTTGTAGGCTAATGTCATAGTGAAAAGCCATGGTTTTGTATTATTAATTATGCTAAAAAGAAAAATAAGAAGGCAGGGGATTGAAACTGGGAGGATTTAAAAACATCTTCATTTTGTGATGTTAGTCTAGGCAAGGTGTGGTGGTGCATACCTGTAATTCTAGTTATTTGGGAGGCAGAGGTATGAGGACTGACACCTGAGGCCTACCATGGCATAGTTAGTGCATAAGACCTTTATCTGAAAAACAAACTGTAAAAAGTAAGAACTGGCACATTGCTCAAGTGGTAGAGCATTGTCTTCAGGTAAAAATCTCTGAGTTCAAGCCCCAGTACCTAAATAAATAAATAGATAAATAAATAAAAATGCTTCTTCACCTTTATAAAATTCAAGGTAGATTTCCTGTTCTGAAATGGCTTGGGACTTAGGGGCTTATAAACATTTCTCAAGATTCTATAAAATACAACTGAGTGTGGGAGAAGATTGAAAGCAAAGGAGCAAGAGACCACCTCCTGATTCTGAAATCATGGTATATTATGATTGTATGGGGTTAGGTAGGTGGCTACGTTTGCCAAAAATAAAACTACATGACTTTGTATATATAAATTACACTTCCATAAAGCTGATTTTTTTTTGTGGGGCTTGAACTCCGGGCCTGGGCGCTGTCCCTTAGCTCTTCAGCTCAAGGCTAGTGTTCTACCATTTGAGCCACAGTGCCACTTCTGGCTTTTTCTGCTTATGGGGTGCTGAGGAATCAAGCCCAGGGCCTTATTCATGCAAAGCAAGCACTCTACCACTGAGCCACCTTCCTAGCCCAAAGCTGATTTTAATTTTTAATTTTTTTGTTTTTTATTGTAAAAATAATGTACAGAGGGATTACAGTTACAGGAGTAAGGTAGTAAGTACACTTCCTATTGCGCATTGTTACTTCCTCCTTTGTTTTCCCCCTACCAACCCTTCCCTCCCCACCTCCCCAACTCCTCCCTCCCCTACCACCAAGTTGTAAAGTTTGTTTTCTACAGTGTCTTGTACATCTCATTATTATAATGGATCAACCTGTATCCTTATTTCAGCATTTTGTTATTTCCCTTCCCCTCCCCAAATTAGAGAAATGTATATACAAGATGCAGGGCACCAACATCAACTACAGTGAAAACAGAGGTTATACCATGGGGGAAGAACATACAAGAGAAACAAAAAAATCACCTAGTACATTTTAGATACATTAAAAACGGTAGAAAGAAAAAACAAGTTGTGTTCCTATCTTGGGGTTCATTTCACTTAACATCATCGTATGTGGTCATATGTACATAGCATTTGACCTTTTCTGCTTGACTCAGACATACACTAGTTACTGCAGATAAGGGAAACCGTGGGACCTATGTTTCTTTGGGCCTGGCTTACTTCACTTAACATAATTTTTTCCAAGTCTTTCTCTTTCCTAACAAATTGGGCAATGCCATAAACCAGCAAAAGGCCATAGGTAGAGGCAAGGCTCAAGTGGTAGAGTACCAGCCTTGAGTGGAAAAACCAGGCAAGAGCATAAGGTCCTGAGTTTGTCTCAGTACCTGCAATCAATCAATCAATAAGTAAGCAAATAAGTTGTCCATGACCATGTATACACCTCTTGTGACTTTGTGACCATTAAATGTGACTTTCTCTTCAGAGCACCTGGAGCTAGGGGCAAATGTTCTTTCTAAGTTTCCTGGCATTGCTGGTTCATGGCAGTATAGTTTGCAGTACAGCAGAATGTGAAGGACATCCAGAATGTCTACCAAAACAAGGAATTGTTATTTGGTGAAATTAGAACGTATACATTAAGAAAGTGAAAGTCTTGCCGGGCGCTGGTGGCTCACGCCTGTAATCCTAGCTACTCAGGAGGCTGAGATCTGAGGATTGCGGTTCAAAGCCAATCTCCAATAAACCACCAAAAAACCGGAAGTGGCGCTGTAGCTCAAGTGGTAGAGTGCTCGCCTTGAGCTGAAGAGCTGAGGGACAGCGCCCAGGCCCAGAGTTCAAGCCCC